>NC_133769.1:220015932-220029328 GCF_003597395.2 Chelonoidis abingdonii | reverse complement strand
GCCTCTTGCTCAGCTCCAATCGCAGCTACATCTATTGTGCAGGAGCGGATGCACGTCGGGTAGGTGTTCCTCAGCTTATCCCATAGTTCCCCTTCCGGGTTGAAGCACAGTGCCTGCTGGAGGCAGAAACATTGCCCGGGTGATGCTGGCGTTAAGCCTCACCCCTCCCTTTGTGAGGCAGGACAACCTCTTGGGGTGCTTTTTCCCAGAGTGCATGTGCAAACGCCATAGCACAGCAATCATGGACCTGAGATCACAAACGAGTCCTGACCCGTGATACAACCTCGCGTACGTCTCGTGCTGACTAACTGACAACTATTGAGAACGCAAGGAGAGGAGGGAGGGGAAGCAAAAGACAAGCTGGCCCCAGCCCATGCTGAGCTCGAGGACAGCGATGACAGATGGAGGCAGATCCCGATAACCGCTAGGCCCCAGCGATTTGGAGACTGCTAAATAACGAGCATCTCTACCATTGACGCCGAATTCGGCGGGCAGCAAAAATCAGAACGACCAGACTGGTCGGGATCCGCATTGTTTTTAATGGGGTGGACTTCGCATAGCCTGTTGGCATAACTGTCGTCATGCGCTAAGACACATCGTTAGCTTAGAACGTGACTGGTCTGCCCCTGTCGCCTGAACGCATAATACAACATGAGAGCACCTCCAGTGAGAAGCGAGTGGCAATAGCCCTCTGGAGCTTGCACGCCAGACAGCTACGGTCATGGGAACAATTTGAGTGGGCAAATCTACTGTGGGGCTGCAGATGCAAGTAGCAAAAGCTATCGTTAAGCTGCTGTACGGAAGGTGTGATTGAAAGTGCAGTGATCGGATAGGCTTTGCTGCAATGGGTTTCCGAACTGTGGGTGGGGCCAATAGTGGAACTATCCCTATCTTGCCCAGAGCGCCAGGCCCCCAGTACGTAAACCGCAAGGGTACTCTTTCAATGGTGCTGCAAGCACTGTGTGGACCACAAGGACGTGTCACCACATCCACGTGGGATGGCCAAGAAGGGTTCATGACATCGCGTCTCAGGAGCCTAGTCTGTTTAAAACGGCTGCAGCAAGAATTACTTCCCAGACCAGACTAATCGTTGGGATGGGAAATGCCTGTAGTTACTTGTGACCATGCGTCCTGAGCGCAAGTCAAAGAGAAGCCATACACTGGCAGCCTGGCGTGGTCAGGAGTGTTCAGCAAGGCTGCAGACAAGATGTGCGGACCTGGGTAGTAGGTGTGATTGCATATTGCCGTATTAAGGGTCGCTGGCGATCATTACTTACTCGCTCGACCTCAGCCAACCAATGTCCCGATGCTATAGCTGCTGCTTGTGTGCTCCACAATCTTTGTGAGACTAGGGGGGACATTTATGGCTGGTGGGAGCTGAGGCTACCCACCTGGGCTCTGAGTTGCGACGAGCACCAGAGACCAGGCGATTAGAAGAGCACCTGAGGCGTGCACGCCGCTCAGAGAAGCTTGAAACGAGTTCAGCACGGCCAGGTACGATGTGATCGTTTGCTTCCTTGAAACCCTCCGCACTTGATGGACTTATTCGTGTAAGCAACCACCTCCCCTTTGATTACAGGTTGGCGAGGAAAAAATCCAGTGCTCGTTTAAATCATTTTTATAGTTCACTTAAAAGTAATTATGCATGTGTTAAACATCATGTTTTTCCTATACTTTTGCCCTGAAGCGACCACCTCCCCTTTGATATATTCTTCTATTACAAAGAACTATAACAAAGAAGCATGGAAATAGAGTATCGGGCTGGTTTGGAAGGGGCAAGGGAAAGGCATAGACATGGTGAGCTATGCTGCCTTACTGATTCCAGGCTTGGAGGAGGATAGGCGGAAGAAAGCCATTCCCATGCATTTTTACTCTGCTCAGGTGGGAATTGGGACGTGGGCTCAGGAGTTACAACATGCACAGTCGGTGCAGCG
Source organism: Chelonoidis abingdonii (assembly GCF_003597395.2). Classification (NCBI taxonomy): domain Eukaryota; kingdom Metazoa; phylum Chordata; order Testudines; family Testudinidae; genus Chelonoidis; species Chelonoidis abingdonii. The sequence continues at coordinate 220,027,394 of NC_133769.1, read as the reverse complement.
GCACCTGCTACTGCGCTGCTCTTCTCGAGCTTATCACCATGTTGGAGGTATGCTGAGCACGCAGCAGATCCCAGCGTTGCATTTGCCAACGCTGCTTCTGCCAGCTGCCCTCAGATGATTCACTGGCATCTTTCCTCCGTAGTTTGCTACCACCATTCCAATATTCTGTTATCCGTCCTTGCGTGTTACTTTCAATAATTCTGTGAATTCATCTCGCGTTCTTCTTCTCTCCGCCGTTGTCAGACAACCCTCGTGTGCATAGGACTGCGGAGAATGGCAGCTGCATGGGGAAGGCAACCGGAGGTGATAGTATGTGGAGAAGGATACTTTTACAGAGCAATGCTAATACTTTTCACTCAGAACACTATCCACCTACAGAGCACATGTGATCTCTATACATGTCGCATTTGTATCGTTAATATTCATGTCTCGGTGACTGTGTTGGCACACACAAGATCAGGTACGGCACTACATCCGCACCACGTGGTGTAATAAGCTTTAAAAGTTGACTTCTCCACGTTTCATATACACAGTGATCTATATTGCCTTGCTCCGTTAAGAGGAACCTGCAAAGCCCAACCCCCTTTCACATCCACCAACGCGCACTGGCTCTCTCATTACGATCGCTGCTAGTACAGCTCCTACTTGCATCCCCCCGCAGCGCGTGCGGTAGCAGGAAGAATCCGCTTGCCAACGCTGAAAACTCTCGCTATCCCTCTTCCACCCCGCTCGGCCAGTAGCAAAATCGCCATGCTGCCCTATTTACATTCCTGATTTTCTACAAGGTAACAATGGATGATATCTCTCTCGTGAAACCACCGCGGAGGGCAGTGTTGTTCTGCATGCCTTCAGTGCAATGCTCTCAATGCCTGCAGTACCAAATGCTTGCAAATGCATGCATTGAAAGTTACCTATAGGACGGGGATGGCTGCTGGCCAGAATGTTGTCTAGTATCATAAGCTTTTTGAGTCTCCACAATCGATTCATGGAGATCTGGGAGATTTTCGCTCCATCCCCATGTATAACGAATTTCCTGTAACAGTATGGCTGCGCTGCGGCACAAAGCCTAGTGTCAAGCGATCTAATAAGCCATCTTGTTTAAATCCGTGTTTGATTACAGAATGAAGGGACATTTCAGAGGTCGCTTCCGGCTTCACTGTTGGCTCGTGGAGTCTGAGCGCAGGACTGTCGTCTTGGTCTCAAAAGATCTGGCTGTTGGGTTTTACGAGCTGTGTGCTTCACACGGCTCATCTTCATCTCATCTTCTCTCCATCTTCCCCTCGGCTCATCATCAGAACACTTATATTTCAATCCAAAGTCTGATCCCGGACAGGTGGGGCATGGTTAGCGCTGAACCCAAATTGCATGTAGTTCAGCATAGAGCGGGCATGTGTCGGATCAGACCCTGACCTCCGGTCTCTCTGGCTCTAGTAGCGCCTGCCTAAGGCTCTTCATCTTACTCTGCACTGCAGATGAGTCCTGCTGTGCCTTTTTCAGCCATAGACTGTGAAATTTCTTTTTCTTTTTTTTTTTTTTTTTTTTTTTTTTATTTTTTGTTTTTTTTTTTTTTTTTCTTTGTGTTTCTTCGCAAACAATCGATTTCGTGATCCCACTGTGGACGCGCTAAACCGATTTTATTAGATCTGTTTTGTAATATCGGTTTAAGCTAATTCGAAATAATCGTGCAGTGTAGACGTACCCTTAGTATTGCCACAGTGCTGCTTGATTTACTGCATTCAAATTAGTGTTGAAAAGGGTCTTGAGGGCTGCTACCCCTTTTGACTCAAGCAGTTAGCCAGTATTCAGGGTCTTGTGGGTTATTTCTCATAAGAGAAGAATCTGATGATAGACTGGGGTAATTCTTAGATGAAATTCTATTATTTACAAAGAATGTACACAAAGTCGTGTTTCCTTGAATACATCGGGAATCAAAAAGCAGGAGATAGTTTCTTTGCTCACTGTTTCAAGACTCTTTTTCAGGGAGCACTGTGTCCAATAAGCTCTCCCAATTAGCCTTATCTCAGGGCCATATTACTTGTACTTCTCTTTCAGTCTGCTTCTGGCTGCTACTGCCCTCAGATACACGGACTTCCACCAAACAAATCCCATCCCGTTGCATTTGCAATCAACCCCCAGCGGAACCCCTCCACAGCTCAGCTTCTCTCCAGCTTGCACATGACCTACTGAGTCAGCTATCTCATGCCAAAAACTATCTTAACTCCATCTTACATTTATACTGAATGACAGTCATCTACTATGCCCTCAGTGAGGTTTCACTCAGCCGCTATCACTATGCAGACTAAAACTGAGTTGCACAGACTTCACATGTCACTCGATAATATATTGGGATGGTCTTTCTGTGTAGATTCCAGAGGCCTGGAATGAGGATATAAGCAGTAGTATTTGTCTCAATTACTGGTGAGACGCCTGACCTGGAGTAATAGAACCATTACTTTTGGGTTAAAGAGTCCCAAAATCCAAATGAATTATAAAGAGTGGATTTCTCATAGACAAAAAGGCAAGCACTAGATTAAAGGGATTGATTTACTACAGCTAAGGCTATGATTTTGTCATGGAAGTCACAGAATCCATGACTTCTAGAGACCTCCATGACTTCAGCCTCCAGCAACTGGGAGCTGCAAGGTCCTCCCCACACCTGCCGTGGCTAGGAAATGTGTGGTATCCCCGCCTCTCCCCAAGCCACTGCAGGTGCTGGGGTTACCCTGAATCTTCAGGCAACAGTGGGCAGGGGGAAGGCCCCTACAGCTTCCAGCTGCTGCAGGCAGCCGGGGCCCCACAGCTCCAGCCACAGGCAGCATGGGACTCTGAAGCTCTGAGCCCCCGAGAGTGGTAGGGGCCCCCAGAGCTCTGAGCCAGGCCCCCTGCGGGTGGTGAGGGAACACCACCGCTCCCCATTTTGTCACGGATGTTTTTAGTAAAAGTCATGGACAGGTCATGGGCTTCTGTGAATTCTTCTTTATTGCCCAGGACCTGTCCATGACTTTTACTAAAAATATCCATGACAAAATCTTAGCCTTAACTATAACTGTGGAGACCAGTGACCTGTTGTTCTGTCACAGTATAATCTGAGGTTTACTGGTTACTTCTGAGATATTTCCAAGTGGACTGCTTGTCAGCACCAATTGTTTTTGAACTCCTAGATTAACAATTTCATTCCATTTTTATTTACAAAATTACAACCTGGGTTAATTTAGTGATATCCCATTTGTTTAAATTTCTCCAGGTGCTGTCATGTAAACCAGTTATAATTCCAGTGCTAACGATCTACAGAAGGTATCTAATATGTCCCTACTGAAATGTTAATGTCCCATTAAAAGTTAATCTTTTATGGTATAAGAGATTCCTGCAAACAGAAGATTGTATAGTATTTGCCTTTTGAAATTATTACATGCAAAAATAAGAAACTCAATATCAAATATCTATTGTTTTATATGTAGAGTAATTGCATTAATCTTTTTATGTTATAAAGAAAATTGTCAAAAAAATTGTAAAAAAAACCCAAAACAAACAAACAAAAACAAAAAAACCCAACCATACTACAAAAACTACATGGGAATACAGCAGCAGATGGGGCTAATAGGGTCTTATTATGAGCTGTTCTCCTTGGTGAAATGCCTGTTAGAGAGTTCCTTGGGGTTACTTAAATATCTGTACTGCTTAGGAGACTTCTGTGAGTGATGACATAAGAACACTTGTCTGTGCTAGCTAATTTAAAATAAAATCTAAAAATATCTTTGTAAAACAACCAGAACAAAAAGTATAAGTGGTTTGACTAAGATATAAAAATGAACTTCACACATTTACCTAACGTACTGTGCTAGCAAGAAGAGGACCTGTTTTGAACTCAGCTGTCTGGGTTCTGGGTCAACAAACATGGAAGTAACTGTAGACATGACATGCTCAGCATTGTAAAAAGGTGGTGCTGAATGCAGAAGACATGCGATACTTTCTGACTTCTGTTTCAGGAAACAACACTACTATTAGCTCCTGAGGGAGTACTTCCTAGCAGAGATACAGTTAGATCCTTTGAGACTGACCAATTGCAACATGGATCAGAGATCAGGGAGGAAAATGCATTAATAACTCTGACTAACTCTAAACAACAGGGTTTTTAAATGTTACTTATTTATTTATTGTTATGATAACAGTGCTAAGCTTGACTTTTATGTTATGCCAGCTGTTAATATTGATTTTCTTAAATGACAACTGATCCTTGTAGAATTGGCTAAGTTCTCTTCGAATGCACATGCTTCTGTTGCTCTGGACTCTGGCTTAGTTTCTTAGCATTTTGCTTCAAAAAGCTGAAATGCTCCTTTGAGAAATCTGATGATCCAGATGATGAAACACTGGCCAGTGTGATATCCTTATTTAAAAGCTTCGAGATATGTTATGACAAAGTTCTTGCTATTAAGAAAGATATAATTTCTTCTATTTTGACTGAAGTGTTAAACCTTTAAGATTACCAATTTAGAATGATGTCCTTTAGAAACCAATCACACAGTGTTTTCCACAAGGCATTTATATCCCACACGTACTGAAACAACACTAGAAAAAGTACAGCATCTTCCTTGTATTTTTCTCTTTCAATACACACCCTTGCACAAACACATTCACTTGAGAAGTATAGATAAGTGATTAAATTTAATAAGGAAAAATTAAATTAAGTGTTTGAGAGAGAAAATTTAGTTACCCAGTATGTAGCAACAGATATGGATATTTTATCCAGAGTGACAGTGAAGGCTGAGATGTCTCAAAGGGGATTTTTCCCCCAAGACAATTAGACTTTTAGGAACCGAATGAATTTATACAAATGCAAAAGCAATAATGTCAATGAGGCTCATAGCTCTAGCGCAGCAAATCACGATGAAGAGAACATAAAACACAACCTTTTCACATTCTTTGAAGATTACAACCACAGCTCATTCCTGTTACATGATCAAACCAAAAACTAGAAGGACCATTAAAGCTTCCAGCATGAGAAACACACAATAGAAAATGTATTTGTATGAATATGAGTCCTCCTCATTGCTATTCAACCAGATCATAGAGAAAGGAAAGAATTAAAGTACACAGTGAAGAAGAATAAAACATAGAAATAATATATCACTTTGCTTAGGTTAAAAAAGAACGAGAATATGAAAGAGAGAATAAATATCTTTTCTAAGAGTATTTCAAACCGTTAGAGTACTTATAAAGGCTCCAATTCTCACCTTACACGGAGACTTGAAATACAATGGAAGCATGCCAAGAAAATACATGTGTATTTTGTGCTTCTTGAAAGACTGAATCTCAGGAGTCAAATTACTGTGGAAATTCCATAATCTGGAATTCAAGGCCAGATTCTATGTGTATATCACACAGAAAAGGAGAGAATAGAAATAGGGAAGGCGGCATGCAGGTCAGTTGCAGGGGTGTACTTGTTTTCTTTTAAATTCTGTTTTCCATCAATTTAATGCTTCTGAAAAGTGTTAGATTGACAATTCTATAAAGTGAAGCCATTTATTTATCCCCTGAAGAGGTGTACCACAGGCATGAAGAGTGGCAGTATCCGCAACTCATCTCATCTTCATGCCTCAAACTTTTTCTGAAAGGACATCTTCAAGGGCTGAGAGGTTAATTCAATATCCATGTCCGTTATTTGGACACACATTTCCCAACATTTCCCAACAGAAAATAAAAATCCTGGTCACAATCAATCAGAAAGCTGTTAAAACAGTTCTTCCTCTCAGTATAAATAAAAGCCCTAGTTGCGCCCCCGCACCCCAGTCCTGACAATGGCTTGCAATGTGTGGGAGAGAATGTAGCTCCTTGAAAGAACATGATTCAAGAATTATTCTATCCAATGCTTAGAATCACTTCAGTGAGGTAAATTATGTAAGTATCACATTTCTGCAAAGCAATCTACATAGTTTTAGGTCCATGATAACTAAAGCATCCCTAAGGTGAAGGTAACAAACTGCTAAGTACAGCAAGGATCGTTAAAATATATGCTTCAGCAAATGCTGAGCCACTGGTCGTGACAGTAGCCTCTGCCAATTTTCTCGCTCAGGCCTGGGACACCCACAAAGGGTAAATGGAGTATAATACCCTATTTGATAAGAATAAATGCAGTAGAGATGAGACTCCTAAAGCAAGTTTCTGAGTAAACAAATTGTGTCAGAACTTTAAAGCCATAATCTGAGTTTCAGTCACTCAGGATCAGTATGGCTCTATAGGAGATAAATGATCTTAATTATGTGGAATGTACTTGTGCTAAAAAGGAAGCTGAGACAAATAATCCAGGAACAGCTTCACCGAAGTGGGTATTCACCCATGAAAGTTCATGCTCCGATATGTCTGTTAGTCTATAAGGTGCCACAGGATTCTTTGCTGCTTTTACAGATCCAGACTAACACGGCTACCCCTCTGATACTTGAATCCAGGAATAGACACTGCAGAAGTTCAGTTGACTGCTCTGTCTGTGTTGGCCAAGATCATTAAATCTGAACCCAGCTACACTACACTATGGACAGGTGGCATAGAAATTGATTGAAGCATGTATTAGATATCTGCAATCCGGGGTGTCATTAATAAAGCTCACTCAGCTTGGACAACTTATTGCTCCATTCTGAAAGATAAACTACATGGACATTCAGTCTCCTAGTAGTAATATACTGTTACTGTGGTGTTCTCTGTCAACCTTGCCTCAGGCCATGTTCAAGACGATTGATGGGCCCACTAAAATTTGAAAAGTGAATGTGACTAGGGAATGGCTTTGTTGCAGTTTAGTGTAAGAATTAACTAGACAGTGACACTAAAAAGTAACAGAAGAATCTTTTGAATGGTTTGGACATTTTCTAAATCCTACTACTCTGCATCATTGATTAAATTATCATCAACAATCTTTAATTGACCCCACTACATATTTTTAAGCGGTGGATGAAGAGATGTGAAATTTAGTATCACCTGATTATTTCTGAAAATTAAAAATACAAGGTGTTGAGATAATAATAGAAGACAATGCTTTCTGAAATATCCACAATTGAAAAAGTGCAACAACAGAGATGATTTGTATCAGCAAAATCTTAAAAGTCTTCCTTTGCCATTCATATCCATTCGTGTTTCTACAAGCCATACAGATCAAATATGATACTTTGTATGAGGTATTCTTTATTCATTGGCTCTTAAAGATTGTCAATAATTAATTATACAGCTACATCTATTTTTTTCTACTCCTATGACCACAATTATTTTTAGAAAATGCTAGTGCTATTAACATAAAAGTAGGTAAAAATGTTGCCACACTGGTGTACTGTAAATACATTTATAGTGGCAATAATGAAAAAAATCAGAATTGCTGTAGGGGAATTGTTTTTGTGAACAATGCTTTGTTTTTAAATTATAATGCGCAGCTCCAGGAAATCTACAACTGAAGGAAACAATTCCTGTCTGGCTCACCATTTGCCCTAGAGGCTCTATCATCATTATGGGTCTGAATGTGCTCATGATTTGAAATATAAATAGTGAGGGGGAAAGGGCAGAAAACTGCACCAGCAGGAGATTCAAACAGCTCAGAGTGAAACAAGCAAACAAAAAGTTAATGGCCATCAATCTGATCAGCTATTGCTATGAATGTGATTTGGGTTTTCTTTTTTGTTTATTTATTTTTAGTTTAGGATTTCCCTCTGGCTGGTTTCTTTCACTGTACGAGACTACACTGGTGTGCATGAGAGAGGTCACCTAAAAGGAGGAATACAGACAAATAACGTGCACAAAAATGAGACAAAATCATAACATAATGTGATTGTTATATATTTGTATCAACTCATACATGGCATTTTTAGGGCTTACTTATTTGGAAATTTTGGACATTTATAAAGCATTTTAACTTCCAAATAACTAGCTGGATATTACTTGTTTGTGGTCTACACGTTTGGTATTAATATTATGAGCCAAGAACTTCCTGATAAAGAAGGTAGCTATGTCTCTGACAAGAAATGCAGCTCATCACCCGTTTGCATATATCAACAATCTTATTTCAATTTTATTTTTAGTGGCCTGTCCACTGTTTGGCTGGAGCTATGCCCCGACCTCTCCACTTCCTCCGAGAGCCCCTCCACTTGCCAGGCCAGCAGCTGCAGCCTGGCTGGGGAGCCCGTGCAGTTGTGGGGCACCGTGTGGTGGGCTCTCCACCTGCCTGGAGTGGGCAGAGGGTCGAGAGCAGCCCCTGGCCTACATCCCCACGCATGGATCCCCGCTCAGGACAGGAGGGTCCACGGCTTCCCACAGCTGCCTGCGCGTGGCTCTTACGTGGACCCGACTCTGGCTGGGAGGCAACAGATCAGCCCTGGTAAGAGCCATGCGGGCAGCTGTGGGAAGATGTGCTGTGGACCATCCACCTGTCCAGGGTGGGGCACAGATCGGGAACTGCTCTTAACCCCCTCACCCTGGGCAGGTGGAGGATCCATGGCTCTCGGCCCACTCCAACTTCCAGCTTGGCCAGGGACGGCGCCTTGGGCAGAAGAGGATGGGCAGGAACATGTGGCCCTCACCCTCAGACCCCGCACTTTGGGGCAGGCTCTGCCACCCTTGCTCTGGTGATGAGTTACCTGGTCTGTCTGCAGCACATGAGGTTAATTTTTAATTGAGGATAATATTTTAATTCTTTTGGACAGGAGATGTTAGCTACTCTCATCCTCTGAGGGATTTGTTGAACCATCTTATGAGGTCACTTATAGTAAAGCTGAGGTACTGCTAGAGGTAACCGGAAGAATGTTAGTTCTAGAAATAGATTACTGACAAATATTACTTATTCTATTGTAGCCTTGTGACCCTAACAGCATCCTTGCGCAAGAGGGCTAGAGGCTCACTGGTACCTGATAGTGCGTTTCAGCTAGGCGGACCAGTTCTGTGTACCTCAACTCAATAACATCATAACCAGTATGTAAAAGATGTAATGTAAGATATCAACAGAAATAGAACACATATAGATCATTAGTAATATTGAGTGGTGTACATACAGAGGAAAAATTCAAAATTACAAACCTATTGGAAATTATGGGCTCAAGTTACCCCAACCTAGACAAAGGAATGTGGTTCTGCCATCTTGAAGGTATTTCAAAGGTAAATTAAGAGACAATGGGAATGCTATTTACATGGACAGAAAACAGGACCATCAAGCCAAAAAGGGGAGGAGATAACCACTCAGGATCACAGCAGGGGGAGGAGATTTTAGGAAACAAAACATTTTTTATTTTAACAAACACCAGCAGGGGAAGAAACCAGCAGGAAACTTTCTTCACTAGGAGACTCCATGTCATCTTCCTTATAACTTGAATGAACGTTACTTTGGGGTGTAATTATCAGAATAATCTATTGCAAAGGTTGACCGGACTATAAAAGAGAGACACAAAGAATCCCAAGGAGTCTTTCACCTATGACGACAAAGGAACTGGCACTTTGGACTTTGTGGGATATCCTGACCAGAGGGGTGATCAGCCATCTTGCTGGAAGTTAGATAGGTAAGGAAACTATCTGGAACAAAGGCTGTATATTGTTTTGTTAAATCTCTAGAAAGCATTTTACACTTTTCTTTGCTTGTAATCATTTATAACCCTAACCTTTACACTCACTAAAAATCCCATCTCCTTTTATTAAATAACTTATTTTACTTTCAATCAAATCAACTACATGCTGTGTTGGATTTAAAGTGACTGTTAACACCAGTTAATGGGGGAAGCAGGTGGGTATTGTATCTTTAAAGGAAAAAAAATAACCTTAATATTTCTCTTAATGATCCAGGAGAAGGCTGAACATTGCAGAGCACACAGTTTTGGGAAAATTCAGGATTGGAAGGTGTTGGGATTATCTTGACAGGTGTAACTAGAGCTGGTGTATATCAGCATGTGACTAGAGTGTAACAAGCAACTGCTGCTGGAATAGTGTTGCTGAGTCAAAGCTGCTTAACACATAGACACTCAGTGCATGCTGACTGGAGCATCCAGACAAGGGAACTACAGCAGCACAGCATCTGAAGTCACTTTGGGTTACAGGGCAAGTGATGACAACCCTTCACTGATCTGAACTGCACTCTAGAACATGACAAGGCTAAAAGTGGGGCAATGAATGTTTCTTTTTTCTAGTGTGTGTGCGCACACAAGTGTGCGTGAGAGCGAGAGAATGAGAGAAAGAGAGAGGCTTTTAGATATCTATTTCTTGATTCTTCAATTAGACATTCCATTGTCTCCCAAACCTCTAAATCATTTGTTGCTGGGAGTCTGAGAAACGTGAGAGTTTAAAGGGTCAAACTATTTTCTCCAGGAATTTTTATGCATGTCAATTTTTTTTATAAGTGCATAAGTATTTAAATACTTTTTCATGTAAGTAGTTAGAGGAATGTTATAATGATTGGAAATAAGTTGTCCACATGGGAGTGTGAATGGGGAGCAGAGGTATTCCATCAGAGAATGGCTTTATTAACATATTTGGCCCCTATGGGTTAATTGCAATAACATCTTTCACAGATGATGCCCGACCTCTTTGTCAACAGAAGTCAAATAATTCAACATCCTAGTATGTTGCTTTCAAATGGATGTCACTCTGCATGGAAATAATTTCCATTTCTAATGCACCATTCTCCAAATGTAACTGTTCATTTCCTTTGGCTGCCAGTTCACTGATGTCATCTGTCATGATAGAGGACAATAAAAGATAAATATTGCCAATGACTCCAATTTCTCAAAGGTCTGCAAAGTTTCTGGCAAATTCATATTGCAGATTTTTTTTTAAATCATCCACACGTGCATAAAACTCTTTAGTCTTCATCATGTCCAAGAGTACTCTCTTCAAACGTCTCTACAAATGTTTCCATGAACAGGAAGTGCTGTAATGCTGTCTTTTCTATTAGAGCTACCCACAAGCTCAATTTCTCTCAGAATTCATTGCACCCGGGTGTATACTAACCTCTCTTTCCCCCTGCAGCTATTGAGTGAGTTCATTGAGCTTTTTAGTAAGGATAGTCACAGGAACAATCTAACGCACCTTTTATGTAAGCTCATGTTTATTTCTTGATCCCAATAATATTTGGATCATGTGGAAGACTGAAAAACCTTTGGAAATCTCAACAGATCTTTTTAATATACTCAAAAGCCCAGTAGGATTTTTGGATGTTGCATAAAAAATCATCTGCACAGGTTTGATCAAAGCAACTTTGAAATAAACAGTGATGAAGGCCTCAGGATTAAATTAAGTTAACAACATTTACTATTACTCCAGTAACAGGTGTCAAGTCCATTACTTTTCATTGTAAAAATGTTTACTGAAAAATGTTGAGGTAATTAAGAAAAGGTTGTAAAGTATCAGAGGGGTAGTCGTGTTAGTCTGGATCTGTAAAAGCAGCAGAGAATCCTGTGGCACCTTATAGACTAACAGACGTTTTGGAGCGTGAGCTTTCGTGGGTGAAT
>NC_133769.1:219970935-220012977 GCF_003597395.2 Chelonoidis abingdonii | reverse complement strand
CTCGTTATCTCTAGCTTGCTTGCTAGCATATATATACCTGCCCCTGGAAATTTCCACTACCTGCGTCTGACGAAGTGGGTATTCACCCACGAAAGCTCACGCTCCAAAACGTCTGTTAGTCTATAAGGTGCCACAGGATTCTCTGCTGCTTTTACAAGAAAAGGTTGAAGGTTCTGTTGTTACATAAGCTATTTTCAGCAACATTGCTTTCTTGTTGACAATGTGTTTCTTTGACTGACTGTAAATATCTTCCCCTCTTGATTTCTTCATCAGTGACAATGTTATCAAAATATTTTTCTTCACGACACTTTTGCCAACCATTCGTTTTCACACACTCTTCATGAAAATGATACATAATGTGTTCTGTTTTCAAAAGTTCAGCTAAAATACTCATGATTACAGTTGGTTTACTTTAATCTTATACAACAAGTTTTCCTCAGATATCTGCTTTCTTCCCTATCTCAAAATGATGAAGATCTATTGTAGAAAATTCAATCAACTAGCTCCCTTTCTCCACTTACTGCCTGTTCTCCTCTTGACCACTCGTTGACTGAAGGGAGGAATAATATGTTCAGATACTACAGTGATGGGCAGCAGTATAACATCCTAGAATAGCTATCATAGGAAAGTTTACTGGCTGAGTAGCAGCCTTGTCTTCTGCAATCTGAGAAATGAAGATGTTTTGTATTTTCCCTCTTCACCAGCAGAAGCCCAGCAGTGACTGAGATCTTAAGATCTTCATCCAGGATGGTTTGCATGATGGTCCCTCCTCTTCCATTAGCAGGCTGCATTATGTAGGAGTACAGGGAAGCATGACTGTGCTTAACCTGTCCCAAATTAGGGGGTCACCTTCAGTTGCAAGGACCTTGTTAAGCAAGGGGCTCGAATGCCAGAGCCCTGTGAAAGTAAGAGGGGTGGGGACAGATGTCTCAGGTAGGAGGTGTGTTGACTCTCCCTAGGAGTCCCCAGACTGGTTTGACCTGTTCCTCCCTACTGTTCAAAGAGAGAGTTAAATAGGCTTCATTAGGAGCCTCTTTTGTTATTTTAAATGGTCAGTCAGAGCTGGAATCACTTGAGACTGGCCAGTGTTTCTGCCCAGCCTGCAAAGAGCTGCAAATCACTAAGGGACTGATGCGCATAGGTCACAGCAGAGAGGCAGATGTTAGCAGAAGGTGACTGACAGTCAGCTGGTAAATGAGTGGCTGGTGAGATGGTGAGCAGAGCAAGTGGCCAGCAGGGTGGCTGGCAGAGAGATGTAGTGAGTAGCCAACAGGGCAGCTGGTGGAGAGGCACAGCGAGCGGCCACCAGGGCATCTGACAGAGAGGTAGTGAGTGGCCAGCAGAGTGGCTGGTGGAAAGGGAAGATAGATGAGAGCCTGAATAGCAGCGTAAGGTAACTCCTTACCTCCACTCACAGTGAGAAATGAACTCTGCAGATGCACCTTTGAGCACTGGGTTTGCACTGACCAAGGACAGCAACTGTGCGTGGGGTGCAGAGAAGGGACAGGCACGTTAAAGGGACTTTTGGGTTGCTGGACTTAAGAACCTGAGCAGAAAAGGACACTGCCCAACTTACTTGGAGGTCTTTTGCTCACCGTTGATGATTATGAAAACTATTTATGGTGCATTCCAAAATTAATGCTGTTACTTCCCTCTTTTTATTGAAAGTTTCTTTTCTACAATCAGACTGTGCTTGTGAGTGGGGAAGTATTGCCTCTCAGAGGTGCCCAGGCGTGGTGTGTAATTTTCCAAGGTTAGTGGATGGGGACTTGAGCTGGTTCTGTGTTGTATCGATGGAAAGGAACCCCTAGATATTGAACCCAGCCCTGGTTGCTGCTGGCTTCACCTGGCAGATGGGTTACAATTCTTAGATTTTGGATGGGAGTCAGAGTTAATTAGTGAGCAGTATTAACTGCATCTTTGAAGAAATGTGCTTCTGATGGTTTGGACTCTAAGAAAAGCCCCTTGTCTCTGAGGATGTAATAACACATGCCTGAAGTCAGAGTCTGTGATCCTACCGATCTTCTAGAATTACAAAATGTAGTCATTGTCACATTTCCTGGAAATGGTTTCACTTACATCAAGAAGAAAAACAGCTCAGATCCTATAACAAGTTTTCAATTTAACTTTCTGGTTTTTTTGGATGAAAACAAACACAGCCTTTCTGGACTGGAAGTTTCTCCACGTGAATCAGGTATATCATTTAAACTTGCTTTTTGGACCAGGAATAAGCAAGTCTGAAATTATGCATAAAGGCAAATGGAGTTTCACTGATATTCTGATCAAGTCTATGGATTATCAAAATGAGCCTTGCACATTCTCTTGCTCTCCCCAACCTAAAAGAGAAATTAAATACAAGAAAAAAAGCTGCAACGCCCATTTTATTGAGACCAAAAAAACCAGACATGAGTCCAGACACAGATTAGGTAAATACAATACTGGCCTGTGAAAGAGTGTTGCTACCATTGCTCTCACTTGTTTCGTCTACCCTGATGCTTATGTTCAAAGCCACCTGTTAACAGGCCAAAAAAAAAAAAAAAAAAAAGATCTATGTGTCCAACACTCTATTAACTGCAAATGTGTGAGGTAGCTTACTTTTGATTTTACTTTTTATAATTCATATAAATATATTACAATAAAAGCCCTGTCAAGTAACGTTTAAGAGTTTGACTTAAGCAACTAGATTCTGAAAAATCTAGTAACAGACAACACTCCATTTGTCAACTACATAGTCATGTCTGTGTATTACAGAAAATGTATTCTCAGTATACTGAGACCTCATAACAGGCTGGCTTAAATATAAAGTGGAAGCCTTCTTTTTGTTCATCTAAATCAAACTTTTGTTATTGAAACGTGTGTGTATGTAATGTTTATTCTCTTAGATTACACAGAAAGAAATCCATGCATTAAAGCATTCTATAGAATCAGAGATCAAGCTAGAAATTTTGAGAATCAGAGATTTAGTCTAAAAACTTCCTTATTATGTTTTTATTCGTGCAGTTTGAAGACATAGTGTCAGCTTTTTATCCAGGCTCTTTTCATTACTTCTCCCTGTTGGTGTTGCAGCACATGCTGTGAATGACCTCCAGAGATTCCTCAAGCTATATGCAGAGAATAAATTGAATCTGAAAGCTTTATTGGACAAGTTTGTCTTTCAGCTTGTGTCTGATGTCAGCTGTATTGAAAAATAAGACTTCTCATGAAGCTGGGTCCTGACCTTGAAAAATCTCCAATCAAAAGGTAAGAGATTCAGTTTTGTGCCATACCACTATTTGTTAAACGTGGCACATGCAACAAAAAGGGGCAAAGATTTAAACAAAAATATCTTAAACAAAAAGGAAACCATCAGATGGAATAATAAGATAGCTGCTTCTCTTTGGGCTGTGATTTTCTCAGATATCACCAATTAAGCAGCATCAGACTGTCATTATTTGGAATGGGAGATATCCAAGGAAAACAAGATGCTTCAGAATGTGGTGCTGGTGATTCTAGAGGTAGAATTCTCTTTCTTGCAAATTTACCAATGCCCTAAATACTGTTCAGAGGAAATACATGTTAGAGGTGATTTTTGTCTTGTGAACAAGATGTAAAACTAAGATCCTGAGAACTTGTCATATTAGATGGACCCCGTAGACATAACTTCCTATCCACACCTGCTGAACTCTTGTACAGTCTAGCTGCACAACATTAAATAACTACAGTAACTCCTCATTTAACCTTGTCCCTGTTTCAACGTTATGTCCCTGCTCAATTAGGGAACACGCTCGTTTAAAGTTGTGCAATGATCCCTTATAATGTCGTTTGGCTGCCTGCTTGTAAGATTCTGTGGAAGAGCAGCGACTTTACAAGGGAGCATTGCACAAGTTCTGCTTCTCTATATCCTCCCCCTACCTCCCAGTGCTTGCCCCACCGCCAGACAGCTGTTTGGCAGCACTTAGGACTTTCTGGGAGGGAGGAGGAGGAGAGGAGACGCAGTGCTTCCCTGCTCCTGCCCCTCCCTCCCAGAAAGTCCTAAGCGCGAAGTGCTGGGAGGGTGGGGGAGAAGCAGGGAAGCCCCACATCTCCACTCCTCCCACTCCCTCCCAGAAAATCCTAAGCGCCATTGAACAACTATTGGAGGCGCTTAGGACTTTCTGGGAGGGAGAGAGAGGAGCAGACATACAGTGCTTTCCCGCTCTGACCTTCCCTCCCAGAAAGTCCTAAACGCAGCCAAACAGCTGTTTGGCAGCATTTAGGATTTTCCGAGAGGGAGACGGAGGAGTGGAGACGCGAGGCTTCCCCATTCCTCCACCTCCCTCCCAGCGCTTCATGTTTAGGATTTTCTGGGAGGGAGGGGCAGGGGCAGGAGCAGGGAAGTCCTGCATCTCCGCTCCTCCCCATCCCTCCCAGAAAGTCCTAAGCGCCGCCAAACAGCTGTTTGGAGGCGCTTAGAACTTTGTGAGAGGAGGGATGGGGCGTGCTCCAGAAAGGAGGTGGAGTGGTGGTGGGAAGAGGTGGGCTTGGAGTGGCCCAGGGACAGGAAGAGGTGGGCCTGGAGTATTCCCAGCAAAATCTGAACCTGTTCTCTGGGGAAGCTGCGGCTACTGCTGCAAAGGTGCTTCCTAGCGTCCTTGCCTGCAGCGGGCTGTGCCTGTGTGGGGTAAGCCAGGGGCACTTCCCAACCACAGCACAGTACTGTACAGTATATAACACATTTTGTCTGCCCACAAAAATTGCTTTAGAACTTAACCCTCTGCATTTACATTAAATCTTATGGGTCAATTGGATTCGTTTAACACTGTTTCACTTAAAGTTGCCTTTTGGAGGAACATAACTACACTGTTAAGTGAGGAGTTACTGTACCACATTCCATCCATATGTTGTATGTGATGTATTTTTGTTATAGTGGGAGTCTCGTAGGGCACTCTATACATAAGATTATGTTAAGTCTTTCATTATGATCCCATGAATTTATATGCTCCTAAACTTCTGGGAAATTCCTCTTTGGGAATATTTTTTCCTATGCTCAGTCTCAGCAAGATGTACATTTTTGGAAGTTAATGAGCATACTCCTATCACCCATACGCATATATATTGAATATTTTATTCCTATATTGGACGTATATCTTGCTACTTAAATGTATCTTCTGATACATTAATTTAATTCAGGAAATGTATACTGTCATAGTTCAGGGCAATTATGCCTGTATTCTCCTTCCATGGTCCAGCAAGGACACCCTCTCTAGGCTCCAAAGCTGTCACCTGCTCTGGGTGAAGTCCTGTCTCTCTTCCTCTCCTGACCAGGGTATTTCCAGGCTGCACAGTCCCCTCACTGCACTGTGTTATTCCCCAGAACACAGGCTGCCTAAGCAGGCCCGCTTCATTTCTCTCCTCAGAGAAGGTACACAGTGTAATTGCCACAGTTAAGTTACAACACAGTAGATACATTTATTCTTAAGACGGAAGCAGTACAAAGAAGATATATTAAATATATCAAAAACAATAAAAGAACCTACACATAGGGTAATCAGCTTACCAGAGATCACCCAATCATTGTTTGGTGATTAGTCCTTCAAACCCGCAGGGGTTTTCACTGTGGTCACAGGTTCATAACAGCTTCAGCTCAGAACCAGCAACTAAGTCTTATGGGACCTGAGTGGGCCAAAGACCCAATCCTTTCTTCTTGCACTACAGGTCCTGGATCAGAAAGGAGGCCCTAAAGTCAGTTTTAACTCAGGTATTTAACCAAACATCCTTTTTTTGTCTGTTGGTTCCTGGAGAATCTAGTTTGAACCAGTATAGATGAGCCTTTCTTCAAGTTGTGGTAGCTCTCCGGACCTGTTACAACCAAAGTGAATTTGCTTAATCATCCCCCACTGTTCTTAGTTCCTGGAGGGCTGGAAATATATACAGTCTCTCAGTAGTACATAAACATTTGCTTTTTTAATATAATGAACTCCTAAAATACTTAAACCTAATCCAATACGGTTTAATTTAATTCAATAGGTTTGTCCAGAAGATTGTCATATCTGTCACACATACAAGAAAATATACAAGGTTTAGAATATTGAGAATTTCACATTACTCTGAGAAACTTGATTTCAAATTACATTAATGGATGTCTTCATATGTACATGTATAGGATCCAGATAGGGGGAGGCCAACATCAAACTAACAGGCAAATACGTCCCCACTAAGAAGACCTGCAAACTGGCCCTGTCCAGTGGGCAGGCTTCCTCCTTTTCCTTGAGGTGCCAGGTCAGAGACAGAGCCACTTCACTCAGTTTATAAGGCACATATCACAGAGCCTTGAATCAGAGCAAACAAACTGTTAGAAAAACGTCTCTGGGGCCTGCAACCTGTAGAAGGCAAAATGGCATATGGTCTCCCCTCCTCAATTTCCTTTTTCTGTTTGTATAACCCAGCCTTAGCGTGGTGCAGGGCTTCTTACTTTCACCCAGGGCTGTTTTGGCTGCAAGTGCCAGACTGTCCCTTAAAGGTGTAGTACACCCCTTCAGAGTGCAGTAAATGTTTGCACAATCACAGTGTATACTATACACACAGTAGCAAAGAATCCTATGGCACCTTACAGACTAACAGACGTTTTGGAGCATGAGCTTGCGTGGGTGAATACCCACTTCGTCAGATGCATCTGACGAAGTGGGTATTCACCCACGAAAGCTCAAGCTCCAAAACGTCTGTTAGTCTGTAAGGTGCCACAGGATTCTTTGCTGCTTTTACAGATCCAGACTAACACGGCTACCCCTCTGATACTATACACACAGTGACTGTTTCAGAGGGCAACTGCCATGAAACACCACTACAGGGAAAACTAATTTCTAATATTGTGTATCTTGATAACGCTGAATTTTTTTTTAATTTTGTATTTTTCTGTTGTTCCTGGAGACAATCCATACTGAATAGTAAATTAGTCAACTATATAACAAGAAAAATAAAAATGAACAGAAAAGTTGATGTACAGGCAATGTATTATTATAATTATTGTTAATTTGTATGACTGTAACAACTAAAAGCCCTAGTCACGGACCAGGACCCCATTGTGCTAAATGCTGTACACACACAGAACAGCTATATTTGTGATGCAGGAACCCTAACTTTGCATTCTTTAAACATTATTATATCAGCTATTTAATCTTAATGTTCCATCAGTTTATTCATTTTTTCCATTTAGTTTTCTGTATTCAAAAAAAGAAAGAAAGGACTAAAAACAAGAAAAAAAGAACCTGCCAATGAGTCCACATGTTTGAGGATACATGTACAACAATTCTATTAAGACCTGTACAATATATCTGTAGATTTCACATACTTTTAACTGTACCAAATATCGCATTGGGTGTACCTCATCCAGTGCACTAAATGCCTCCAACAACAACTATGCATGTAAAACAAGACAATCACTATGCTCTCAAATGAGCTCACACAATATCACATCATCTGTGCGCAAACATTTTTCATAAAACGATCACTCCATATTTGAACTCTGAGTCCTCATTCTCAAAAAAAAACCAAAAACACAAAAACAAAACCCTGCACACATTCAAGAGACAAGTGGCCAGTTAACACCTGGGAGCTTAAATTCATATCTACACTAGATACTAAATATCACGGTCTTAATAAAAACACTGGATTTATGGTTTATTACAACCATCTGTAACCATTAACACACCCTTTTTGTCCTATGACTGCAGAGGTGTTAACTGGCCACTTCACCTTGACTGGTCTCTTACAATACGTGGTAACTACTTTATGCTAAACAATCTGTTCCATCTTGTATTTGGCTGTGATCCTCTGAGTATCTTTTCCAGACCTCAAGAAGAGCATTGTGTGGTTCAAGGGCATGTGTCTTTCACAAACAGAAGTCAGGCCAATAAAAGATGTTACCCCACCTACCTTACCTCTCTAATATCCTGGCACCAACACAGCTACAACATCACATCAAACACTTGCGTTAAATGTTAATACTTCCTAAACCGCACATGCGTGTTGTAGTGTTTTTTTTCCCAACTGTACACTTCTAGTCCCCATTACATTTTGTATTGTACTGCATACTTTTAAGATAAGCCTAAGGTTTTTGTTTTTCAAATGAAAACCTCTTTTTTCAAACCTATTATAGAATCTTAGGACTGGAGGGGACCTTGAGAGGTCATCTAGTCCAGTCCCCTGCACTCATGGCAGGACAAAGTATTATCTCTAGACCATTTCTGACAGGTGTTTGTCTAACCTGTTCTTAAAAATCTCCAATGATGGAGATTCTACAACCTCCCTAGGCAAGTTATTCCAGTACTTAACCATCCTGACAGGAAGTTTTTCCTAAAGTCCAACCAAAACTGCTCATTTAAATTGAAATCAAAATTTAAGCCCATTGCTTTTTGTTCTATCCTTAGAGGTTAACAAGATCAATTCACCCTCCCTCTTGTAACAACCTTTAGTATACTTGAAAACTGTTATGTCCCCTCTCAGTCTTCTCTTCTCCAGACTAAACACGCACAGTGTTTTCAATCTTCCTTCATGATTCAGGTTTTCGAGACCTTTAATCATTTTTGTTGCTTTTCTCTGGACTTTCTGCTGTTTGTCCATATCTTTCTGAAATGTGGCACCCAGAGCTGGACACAATACTCCAGTTGAGGCCTAATCAGTGCAAGTAGAGCAGAAGAATTACTTCCCATGTCTTGCTTACAACACTAACACTAATATATCCCAGAATGATGTTTGTGGGTTTTTTTAATGTGTTACACTGTTGACTCATAGTTATCTTTTGATCCGGTATGACCCCCAGACCTCTTTCTGCAGAATTCCTTCCTAGACAGTCATTTCCCATTTTGTATGTGTGCAACTGATCAAAAGCAATGATCTTAATTAAGAGCTGTTAACATGTAAAATTTTAAAGGGACACCAACTCAAAACCTAGTTAATTTTAAAATAATGAGTTAAAAGTAATTTCAGTATTATATCTGATCCTACGTACTCCTGCTACTGATTTGTGGTTTTAAAAATCACATTTTTATTTTTTCTTGCTTGCTTTTTTCCTGTTAAAAACCCCAAAGAAACAAACTGCTTGACTAAATATTCAGTGGAAAAGTGAAACTAACTGCATACAAAGTGTCAAATGCATGAATTAAGCCAACTACATTAAAAGGGAAAATAATTTTAATTACAGTAATTATAGGCATGACTTGTAAAAATATCAGTCAAAACATTTTCAGACAGAAGTGTGATATTTATGTTTTCAATGTTCCATTGCCTTTAAAAATTTGCTGTAGCTCGGACAAAGCGTGATTTTAAAAAAATGTTTTAAGGAATTGTAATTTCAGATGTCCTTACTTAACAAAAATGTGATCAAAGGAATTTTGAACAAACTTACTAAAATAAATCCACACTGGATATGAATGAATCATGGAAAATATTATCTAACAAGGATGAAAGCTATGAGTGCAAGAAAACAGGACACTGAAATTGTGTTACAAACCTCAGTGTAACATGCTACCAAACACACACCTTACCTTATACATCGCTTCTCGGCTCTCTGTGAGCTCAGATCAAGTGTAGTATCTACAATTATACACATGTAGCACTTTTGAATGAATGTATTAACATGTATAAAGATACTATGTAAAATTTTTATGATGATGTATTAATGTGTTTAAAGATATTGAAATTTGTCTCCATGGTGCATTAGCACATTACACAACCACTGCATTTTCCCTCTCTGTTTATAGTATTTTTCATACTACTGGCTATGTAAGGCACAGAGGTGTGTGGTTAATGATGTTCATATAATTTCATGTTCCAACTATTAATGGATAGTGGGCACAATTTGCTTTTTGAATCATCTTCCCTGGGAAGTCAAGTTTAGCTGAGGTGTCTGACATACCCTACAGCTAAGTACATTTTCCTACCTGGAAAAGTAGTCTTCTATTCATTATGCCTGAAGGTATACTGGCCCAGTGGGATATTAGCAACCTTTGTAGTACCTTCTCTGTGTCCAAGGAACACTTACACACATACCCACAGAATTATAAACCTAATTCTATCCTGTTCCCTACCCCCACCACATCATCTCTTAAGGAGAGAGACACAAGATGGTATGTTTACTAAGGGCCCCCTGGCAAAAACCCTGTAAGCAGACTAGACAGAGTGACACTTGACATGTAGCAAGGCCAGCTATTTTTTTTTTTTTTGTTCTCTGATCTGACATGTAGATGCGAACAGCATTACATTCTGGCTGTCACACAAGTCTCTACAGTATATAATAATCAACAAGAAGTATTGCAACTGCTTCACAAAGTCTTTTTCAAACCACAATGGAGTGCCATCCTTAATTTTGGGCTCCACTTTTACAGTTCATCTAGTTTTCTGGGTGACTAAGGCCTCTTTGTACAGTAGTGGTTAACACTCTGTGCAACAGTGAATATATTCTTTGGTTTTTTCCCCCCTCTGGAGGTCAGTTTTCATATGCAAGTTTTTCTTTCTTTCACCTGAAAATATAGTGTGAAATCCTGTACCCACTAATTCAATAGCAAACTCCCATTGACCTCACCAGGGCTAGGATATCATGCTTGGTGTTTTATAGTTGAAACTGTATGGAACTATCAACACATTTTGCAGATTTTTTTTTAATTATTAGTATGCAATATAAAGGAAAATCATAAGGACAGGCACTAGCTTCAAAAGATGTATGTTTACCCAAGTATACATGCAAGAGTACAGTGTTTGAAAATTGGGTTTAAACAGAGTTTTGATAAATCGGAATCTAATTTTGTTTAAAGAGCCAGTGTGGATGAGCCCAGCACAGTAAAAATTGTAGCACAGGTAGTATCTAAAGAAAGGTGTTTTAACACTGGTTCTAACAGTTTTGCCCAATTTATTCAGAATCATATTTTAATATGGTCTTAAAATACAGTTTCCTCATAAACTTAGATACAGAGTAAGAGAAGTACTAAGAAGTAAAAGGAGGTGAGAAGGCAGGCAGTCTGTGAGGATGGAACCAAAATAGCTGGCTGCAGTTACTGAGTAGCTGTACCATTATGCTGGATAAAAGTACAGTTCAGTTCTTGATCAACTTAGAGCCCTCCTAAGCAGGGCGTTAGAATCATAGAATATTCGGGTTGGAAGGGACCTCAGAAGGTCATCTAGTCCAACCCCCTGCTCAAAGCAGGACCAATTCCCAGACAGATTTTTACCCCAGCTCCCTAAATGGCCTCCTCAAGGATTGAACTCAGAACCCTGGGTTTAGCAGGCCAAGGCTCAAACCACTGAGACTGTGGACTGGATTTAAATAGAAACGTAGAGAGTTTATTAGTTGGAATAATATAGTACATGAGAAACATGGCTTTATTCTCAAAAATTTTCAGAAGTACGTACAGAACAAGAAGTTTTATGAACATATGTCATTTTCTGTCTTTGCCAAGATGGGCTTCACCCATGTTTTCTTTGTGACTTCAAAGGACCTGTTAAATGGCATGAACAGCTAACTGAATCCCATCACCTGCATTTTCACATGAAATAGGCAAATGATAGCTAAAACTGATATTACAGTTAAAATGGTGGCATTACAATAAATAATCTCAAACAGGTCCTCTTGGCACTGGAAAGAAACTCAGTCTTAGTTCTTGCTCAATCCTTTATCAAACCCCAATAACTTCATTTTATGTATTTATGTTTTCATCTCCTTAAACTGAGAAGTGCTGGTAATTCACATTATACATCTGCAAGTAAGGAACATACATAATTTTGCAATTCTGAGGTTAAAGATAATGAGTTAGTGTAGGGATCTGAACTTCTGTGACATCTCTTTCTTTTCTTGTTCTTTCCATTACCGTTGTAACAACAAATTTACAACTCAAAATAAATGAATCTGATAAAACCAGCTGAATGCAAAACCTGACACAGCAAGTTTCGTGGCTCAGCATGGCAAAAAAAAAATGTTTAGACAACATATGCAGTTCTATGATGTCATTAAATGAGATTCTCTGGCTTGCCTCACAACTCACTACAAAATCAATGTAAGGCACTTTCCTTGTGTCATAGAGTCATTTTTAAACCATTAGTGGTATTTACTTCTTATAATGAAATTGGAAAGTTTTTCACCAGAGCCCTAACTGAACTAGGCGACAATTCTGAATTAGTAAGTTTCTAAGTGTCATGAAAGAGATGTCTGCATTGTTTTAACTGACGTACCAATGACCATGTTCTGGTGGAGCCAGGACTGTCTCTTGATCTTACTAGGTTCAATCCTGAAAAATCAAGTCGCATGTTTTTTGTTCTCTTTAGAAGATGGAGTTGTTTACTTTCCTGCACATCAGGCTTTTCTGCTTTAATATGCTAAAGAATCATGGCTACTGCTAGGGGTAATGGGCTTCTCTACTATCTGCTTTTGATACACATTATCCACAAAAAAAGGCAGTGTAAAGAGAATACTTAGAAAATAAATAAAACAAAAACAAAACATGTAGATAACAACTCAGATCTTCCTTCTTCTTGTCGGAGCCCAAAGGCCTCTGGCCTAAGATGGCATCCGTACGACCTAAGATGGCGTCTGTATGGCCAATTGTCGGCCATCTTGGGATCACACTGGTACTGTATGCAGCACCGTAGTGTTGTGTGCAACCTTAAAGGGCAGTGTGCAAATTCCCGCTCTTTTTGCCTGGTCACCTAGAGGTTAGGCTAGGGCCGTGTGCAGTCTCCTGCTCTTCTGCCCAGCAACCCAGGGGTCAGGTTAGTACCGTGTGCATACCACCTGAGTGCCTTGTGCAAAGGGGCCCAGTCTGACCAATGGTAATGCAGTTCAAAGGGTCAGATTAGGGTTGTGTGCAAACCTGTGCTAGTGTGCTGTGTGCAGCTTCTAGCAGTTTCCAGTGTGTCGTGTGCAAAATCTGCCCACGTAGGGGGCAACAGCTCGGAACCTGGAGGGTGGGGGAGCTAGGGACCAATCAAATCTCGCCAGGTGTAAAACAGTCCCTGGAATAAAACCATGCCTCAAGCCAGGGTCTGTTGGGAGTATCCGTTAACTGACTGAAGGACCTGATCAACCCTTCGGTTGGGTGTCTCCCCAGGTTATAGTCGGCTCGTGACGTGTGTTTTATTTCATTTCTTGGGTTCTGCCCATGCACTTATTTGATTTCTTGGGTTCTACCCATGTAATTATTATTTCTTGGGTTCTACCCACGGATTTATTATTTAGCAACGGTATTTTTCTACGGATTTTTCTACGGATTGCTTATTTATGTCCCCGGATCCGATATGCTTCTCGTGCCTGTTCTGCTGGTCAGCTGCGTCTGGAATATGGTACTCGTGTGCTGTTTGTGCTAACTGTCTGTGCTTTGCCTAACTTCTCCCTTGCTTTTTCCCTTATTTGGTATACCACCATATGTACTGCTGTCTGTCATAAAGTTCTGTGTATATGGTACCAAATCTGAGTTATTGAAAAACTGCTATTAAGTTCAATTTAATGTCTGTAATAATAATGTTTGGTTAAGTGCGCGCATAATTCATTTGATTGGTGTATTTGTTTACTTTCAAAAGATTGATTTTTGGTGTTAATAGATGTAAATAGTTTATCCTAGGATTGTGTACAGTTTTCTCATACTCATAGTGCTGTTAGTTGGCTATGAAGTATTCAGTGGTGTGTTTCTGCATGTAAATAGCTTGTTTCTGTTAGTTGGTAGAACTGCTCCTCCCCAGCCCGAGTTGTGTTTTATCCCAGTCAATAAAGATCACTTATTGTTTAAGTTTACCAGCTTGTCTGGTCTCGCGGTTTTTTCCTCACTGGATCAAAAAGAACTTTACCGAACCCTCCTTTTTGGGTCAGACACTTCTGACTGCACCATGAATCCCTCCCATCACTGCACGATCCTCTTTACCAGCCTATGACACTGAAAGCATTAAAAACATTTCCAGGACAATGAAATGGAAATTTCCAAAGTCACCCTAATTCCTAGAATGCTTGTAAAGAGTAATATTTTAAAAAGCCAATGGTAAACCAGGCTTTGTTAACTTAGCAGCTGGGACATATTATACAATATAAAAACAAAACTGTGAAAAATGAACCAAACTCAGAACCAGCATGTCTCTTGTTTTATACCACACTGCTAGTGTCCAAATCCCTTCGGGTCAGCTTTAAAAATCTCAGCCTGAATTTTCACAACACAGTTCTACTTTTTTATCTACATGTGTAAACCCATTTAAAACATATCAATACTGAAGCACTTACGGAAACCAGAAGGGATAAGTCCTGGTGCTCCTGAAGCTGGCTTTCCCTTTAGTTCTTGAATTAAATGGTTTACTGCCGTCCAGTCAGCACTCAAGTCTTCTAATTTTCTCTAGAACAGGAAAGTATGCATATTATTCATTTGGTAAATATTTGTTAAAAGAGGTAGCATTTGCTACATGAAGGAACACGAGATGTCTGCAGCGCTGTTACTTTAAAAGAGTGAGAGGTCTTTTCCTACCGCATGTTTGCTTATTTTTCATGTTCAGGTATAGTATCTCTATCATTGCATGTATACAGTTTTCTTCATATTGTGGAGCTGCCCAACACCACAAATTCAGAAGAAGGAACTATGTTGTATTAATAGGAGGGACAATAACTTATCATACCCGGACAAGGGTGAGAAAGGAAAAATAGCTCCTTAACCTTCTTGAAGAGGATAGACCAATTTCATGTTTGTTACATGTATGTAATAGGTACTTGTGTGTTTTATCAAGTTTTATGAGCAGGAATTTGGGATGGCCATCATTTTGCTAATGAAGCCACAAGCGAGTTGTTTAGGTCATCCCAAACAAAAGCCAATAAGACCTTCATACTATGTGACACCATGACTTGTTCTGAACATTACACATATACTAAAGGGTCTTATGAGTGTTTTAGAGTAGCATAAGATAATGTTCTGTGTGCACAATGTTGTGACTAAGTCCAAAACTAAGCAAGAGGGCATAAACTTCCTCACTCCTGGAATAGTGCTTGGAGGCATTTTAACTCAGACAGTGCTCTGGTAACAATTCCTACTCTGTTTCCTTCTTGCTCTGGATAGGGGAAGGTCATTCTGATGGAAGGATTGAGGAGAAAAACATAGTAAGTTGTTGCCGGCCTGTACCAAAAGCAAATGAAAACATTTACATTTGGGCTCAGCTGTACTGACCAGAAAGTAGGAAAGATGGACCTAAGATTCTACCCCTTATCTGCTCATTCCCTGCCTACACGTTGCAAGAAACAGTAAATGAGTATTCCGCACCCACACTTTCTGAGTGCCCAGACCCAAGCTTCAGGTAGACTATGCATAGGTGCTGGGACCATTCTTATTTCCTCTTACTTCCCTGCACAGACACATAGTCCAAGTCACTATCTATCCCTGAATGATGAATGGTTTGTACTAAGCAAAATGATTTAGCTCCCTTGAGTCAAACTATACAAGACTCAACAGGAGAAAGAAAAAAAAATAGAATACCTTTAAAAAGCCCAAAGTTTCTAAAAGTGACTTCAAAAATTTTCCTATACTTGAAAAGTATCCAACTTCAGAATCTGATTTCTCAATACTTTCCAGAGCTAGAAACAAGTGAGTTTGCTCAATTGAAGAGGAGAGATCTAGCTTGGTAGGGTTGCATGACACTGGCCCGTAAACATATTACCCATAGAGGCCGGAATATTGCCTGTTCTGAACCTGGGCCAGTGTTGCTGTTTTTATTGTTGTAGTTATGGAGACAGGAAATTCCACATTTAGGAATAAATAACATCTTTGTTGCTGACTGATTATCATTATTAAATTGTAGTTGTTTAAACTGCTCAAAGTTTGGAATATTGAAAGTTAAGTCCCAGTAGAGATGGATTCATGAGTAGAAAGCAGATGACACAATCAAAGATGCATGATAAATGCTGTCTACCACAATACTGTTATTTTATCAAATGGGTATCACCATCATATATGTGCTATGTTTCTGTGTGAGTGGATTTATACACACATACACACACACTTTTTCCACATGGCCAATAGCTCCAGTCCATTCAATATGTTTTAATCCTAGACATCTATCCCAGAATTGAAGCTGAGCAAAAGACAGCTATTCTAATAATTATTCATTAAATAATAGGAGAGAGGTCTTAAACAAACGTTTAAAAGATTACACAACTAAGACCTAGTCTTTTTTAATAATTTGGTGAGTTATATTTTTCTTATGTGTAGTGCTGGTCCTGCCAAATAAAAATCTCACTGTTGTAATTGCTTTACTCACTCATTCACGTTGACAGGGGCCACAGATTTGTTCCTGACTATGATACAATGCAGAAAGCGCTTGTCATGGACCCTGAGAAATGTAATGTTTAAGACACAGTAGAACATGGAAGGGAGTATTTATCTCTAAATTCTTCAAACAGAATTACATTTTAATCTACTTCTGCATATTCAGTAAATGAGCATGATTGTTGTAAAAAGTTCACTCATTTAAAAGGATTAAATTGGTGAAGGTGAATGAAAAATGCTATAACAATAACCCTAGAGTTTTGGTGACAACTCAGGTTAGCATGAAATGTTATATTTACTTTGAACTTAGGCACACTTCAGTTTAAGTTATGCAATGTTCAAATGAATTTCTGTGGAAGCACTTGAATATTTGTATCAAGATAGAAATATTAAGAGAGAAGTACTGCATAATATACAATGGCCCTGAGCACAATACTGAGAGAAAGGAGACATATTTCTAATCATGTCTCTGATACTCTTTCCAGCCTTAGCTAGGTAACTTTTCTCTCATGTGTTTGTGTCTGAATTTTCCTATCTGTAATGTTAGTGCATTAAACACTTACCTTAGATCAAGGTGCTGGGTAGGTGGGAGGATTACTGTATGTAAAGTGCTTTGCAGTGTAGAGTACTATGTAAGTACCTGATTCCAGGGCAACTGATAGTATGCAAGCAGAGTGCTGTGTCTGTGTGCTATCAATCACCAGATTGGGGCCATTATGTATAGTTATTACCACATTCAAAAAACCTCAACCCTTCTGAGCTACATTATTTTATAAAAATGACTCCAAAACTATACAAACAACATCATAACAGTGAGTTCTTTGCACTACTAATGTAGCATAATAATACTTTTTTTTTTTTTTTTAAGGGATCACATTTTCTATCCTATTCTCTACCATGGCCATTACCATATATTCAAGGGCCTTCATCAATCAATGCTACAAACCACCAACACGACCAGTCTGCCTAAAGTTCCCTCACTCTCTCCAGATTACCATGCAAACTGTTTTCCCACCCTAGCTCTCAAAATTAAGGAAGCTTCTAGAGTCACTGGGATAACATCACTTTTCACACTTTCCTCAAATAAATGTGTGTGTGTGTGTATATATATATATAAATAACAGATGGAGATGGCACCAAACTATCGCTCCAATTTTAATGACACAGCTAAGAAATAAGATGTGTACCTTATTATCATCATCAAGCAACATTTATATAATACCACAGGTCCAAGGCAGTGCTTTCTAAGCACAGAAAAAAGTAAGTTTCCCGACTATCTTTTGGGTGTTAGACGTGGCAGCTGTTGAAACAAATGGTTAATTAAATACTGGTAAACAAATATGTTACTAGAGGCAAATATGACAAAGAGGCCATTGGTGATTCACTGCAGCTCTGTGTCAGCTATTCTTGCCAGACCTGACATACTCACTACTTCCCTAACACACTGTTGTCATAATCTGTATCTAAAAGATGTCATGGAAGGTATCAGATACAAAGTGGTAATACACTGGTCCTGAAAGTCATTGTGGGGTGAAAGTACAGGGTGTGTACAAAATTATAAATATATGCTAGAATTATGTTCTTTAAATATGTCTGGCAGGCAGTGCCTACATGCAGTCTGACCTAGACAAATGAATGTGTATTTGCTTCTCTGACCAGCCTGGGCATCAGGCAGAGACAATGAAGCACATTTATAAGCAAGGTAAACAAAGCCATTGGGGAGCAAGTGGAGAGTCTCCATGGAAGCCTTCCCCCTGGAAGCCTTCCAATCTCTTAAATCAAGGTCAATGTACATTGGGAGGCTACAAGTGGAAGGGAGGAGGGAGTTTTGGCACCTTTCACCTAAAGAGACAAAGAAGCTGAGCACTTTGAATTTTGTGAAGGGTCCTTGCCAGAAAGTCTGGTTAGTCATGCTGGAAAAGAGATTTGTGGAGAAACATTTCTTTGAACAAGAAACTCTAGTTTGTTAGATCAGGTTTTAGTCTTCAAAGCATATTTTTATTTTTGTTTGCTTCTAATTCTTTCTATCATTATTCCTTATATTTGGTATCATTTAAACCTATTGCTTGTTTAATAAACTTGTTTTACTTTAACTATAAACCATTTCACTGCTTTGATTAAAATAGAGTGCTTGTTAACCCCAGTTAAGGTACTAAGCTGATGGGTATTGTCTTTTTAATGGAGCAGCAAACTTAACTTCTGTGAGTGTTCAGTGAGTAGGCTAGATACTGCAGAGAGAGGTATATATATATATAAAAAAGTAAATGCTCTGTTCTCCAAAGAACCATCCAAGGTGTACTCCCAACTGCAGTGCAACAACACAATAACAGCAGAGCCACCAGCAGCAGAAACTGAACAGTACTGGAAGAACATATGGGAGAAAGAGAAGACGGCATCACAATCATTGTACTAAAGTGGCTCGAGCAGGACCTGAGAACCACGAAGCCACTAGCAATCTCCCAGAACAGAAACCATCACCATCACAGTAGAAGACCATCCAGCAGCGGGGTCACAGAACATGAAAAGAGCTTCTGGATCAGCAACCTGGAACTCAGTACATATCGCACACTACTAGAGCTAATAGAAACTAACAGCAGTGCATGACGCTAGCAGCACAGAGAACCAGCTGCTAGAGCAGGCGTCCCACTAACAAACGGCTAACAACAAGGGATAGGACAGTGCTGACTCATGAAAACCTGCAAGGGAACAGAACCGGCCAACTACCCGGCCAATAATTCTGCCCCCCCACACAAGATCAGTCCACTCTAGCAATCATAGCTCGCCAATGCCTAACACGACACATAGGGCACATACATATGGCACAGCTCAGAAGGCATGTGGAACTAAGCCATCAGAACGGCTCAAACACACCAGTTTGCTCATAGATATGAGCAGTCGCCAAGACTCAAGGCTAGACAAGACCATATCTGGAGCACACAAGCCGGATTGAACTAACAGGAATAAGCCTACCAACTCAACATCGCCTGCACACAGGATCTGTGAATGTCTGGCGCTAAAAATAACAAATTTTCAGTATCAACCAGGACACTAAGGACCTCTCCTCAAGAACTCAATGGACTATTGGAAGACACACTGGAAGTCAACTCAAGGCAGCTGCACAAGTGGCATCAAAGTGTGGCATATACCAAACGTATGATGCACTGTCCTGCCGCTAGCTGTTCCTTGCTATCAGAGGCTTACCCCTCAAGACCAGATAATCACAAGGACTGGATACAGGGTACAGGCTCTAGGAGTTAGTGAACTACCCATCAGCAACCTCCTCTACATGTGATGACATTTTCAAGCTCGTATCTAAGAAAGAAGAGAACATCGACTCGCTTAATCCATCCTGACCTGCGGTTATTTCTACAGTGAGGATATCGGAGAAATTATCTCAGACTGAGAGAGTTGGCTGGATGTCATGAAGAGAGGAAGGTATATCACAGAGACTGAATTGGGTGGTGGAACACTACAGCGGGCACATAGTCAGACACACAGACCATGCTACCACAGTACCATTTAAAACTAATTGAATTGGCGTCCGACACCTCAATTCATCCGCAAAACCAGTATATAAGAGAGGCAAGAGAATGTAGTAGCATATATGCACAGTATTCACCAGTCTCAATCAGGATAAGCCAGGCTCCCACGGAAGAAATCCAGCTCAGTTCAGGCAATAAACAATGTATCCCACCGACACCAACAAAATACGGCTCCCTGACTGGTCATCAAATACCTCATCGACCGGTGAACATAGTCTTTAAAGGACATCGGGCACAAGAGGAGGACTATGGATGGAGTCTGAGTCACGTATTGGAGAAGAGCCATCGGGGAAGCTCCGTACACAAGCATTGCAGTCAGTGAGGTTATCCAACCAAATTCTCAAGCTTCTCAAACACCCATAGAACTGATTAATAGTACTCCCAGATCCGGTAAAAGAAGGCGGATTGCGGCGAAGGCCACTTGAGCGCCCCCATACCTCACTTCGTCTGAACGAAAACCCGGAACAGCAGGAGTAATCAGTAAATGGTGGCTCCCAAGATGAGCTGCCTGAGAGAAATGCCTGAGCAGCAACAGACATGGAGGAAGACCAAGCAGAAGAATGCCATGGCAAGACAAGAACCTGCAGGGATTCACCATCGCTCATTGAAGCTGAGTGGTGACATTGTGGAAATTTCACTAACCATATTGAGTGGCTGGAACACGTTGCTGGACTAAATTGGACGCAAAAAACTTAGTCTCATTAAATTCCTGAGCGCCACCGATCAATAGCAGCACAGGACAGGCACTGAGCACCAGATCCATTGAAGCAGGGGTCCTACCACACAGAGAGGACCCCAGTACAGACTGTGCAGAGAGGGCCTCAGAGACAAGTCCAACAACATGGTGGGGTGGAGGATGTAAGATGCATGGCCAGGAACAGCAATACACTGAACGGCAACAACCAATGTGGCTTGGCATTGTGTACAGGAACATCTGCACAGCGTATGGGCTCGACCCTCCCAAACGAGATGCAAAGATCCACAGAAGGTTGTGGAAAAATAGCAGGGCAAGATTCTGTGGGACTTCCAGATCCCGACGGACAGGCAGGTACTGGCCAATCAACAGGCATCGTGGTAATAGACAAGGAGCAGAAAGACGCGGTGGTGATAGATATAGGCAGTGCACAGTGACAGCAACATCAGGAAAGAAGGAATATGAGAAGCTGGGAATACAGGGCCTGAAAGGGAACTAGAGAGGTGTGGAAAGTGAAGGCCAAACTGGTCCCAGTGGGGTAGGAGCACTCAGGGCTGTGACTCCGTAGCGGGTGATGGCTCCAACAGATCCCAGACAACATCAGAGCTCTCTGTCCCAGAAGAGTGCCAGCTGCCAGGAACCAGCTAAGATACTGCGCAGAACCCTCAAACTCCCAGGCCTCTGGTAGAGGACCCGAGGTTGAGGAAGACACATACCACCCATAGGGATGAGAGGGGAATTTTTTATTTTTTTTTTAACAGAGGTATCTGAGGTACTCCGGAGTTAGGGTTCACGGATTGTTACTTGCTAGGCAAGGTGAGGAATGGCAGACTCTGGAAGAGTTTGCTGGAAGAGAAAATAAACTGGTATGTTAAGGAGATGAAACATAGCTTAGCACCAGCAAAACTCTCAATTACTCAGGCTGAGAGGGGTAGCACAGTAACTCACAAACCTGGGAACCCTAGCAGATGGTCACACTTACTAAATCAAAATTCAATCCTTGTGTGAGGACACCTAAAGGATGATCCTTATAAGCACTGCAGTTTATATATAATGCTCTATTATCATGAAATCATGCAAAAGAAAAGAGACAAACACTGTGGCAACAGATTTCCATTGTCCATCTTATCAAAGAACAGCTCATCTGGGACTGAGACAAGAATTTTTAAATGGAAAAGACAGGCTATCTAAATGATCAAATCTATGTTCATTAGATTGTCATTTTGAAGGCAGTTAGACATTAAAGAATTGATGAAGATTCCTTGGTAATATACAAACACTGATTCTGGCAATAGTATTTGTTTGGAAAGGTAAGTAGATTTAAGTGAGGTTTAATTTAGGTAGTTAAAAAAATAAAAAACAATTGGAAAAATAAAACATCCCTGGGTGTGACTGATGTAACTGAAAATGACTAATGATGCTGTCATTTTGCAACTCTTATCTGATGAAATGATGGCTGGCAGATTGTAATAGCCCTCTTGTCTTCAGCAATTATTTTGTGTCAGTGGGTGGGGTGGGAAATAAACTTCCAGCCAAATGTAGAAACCAATGTAGGGATTTATCTTTTTTATTGTATCAAAAATAATAAATTAGGAAAGAAAGCCCTTTTAGATATACAAAGCTTGAAGTAGGTGTGAAGCAACTGGGTTTCAGCTTTTGAAACTGACAAAACAAAATGATGAGAAAGGTCACTTACTTTTCAGTATTTAGCTATTGTATTGTGTTAGTTTCACTTCACCATAGGGATAACCTTTTATATGCATTTCTAACAGAATATAAGAGAGATTATGCTTCCTATTCTTGGGCAATTCATGCCATACAATTCTCCACTTCCATTGTAGTTTAGATGAGAGAGAAATGTAATGCAGATATCTTGATCAAATTATTTTTCATCTGAAAAATATCCTGTAAAATTTCAGACTCTTTAACTTAGATGAGGGGAGAAACACATGTGAATCGCAACAAACATAGAGGTGAAGTATCCTTTGCCATGCCTGTCCAAACCAGAATGCCACATCTTAATATGAATCCTGTTTACACTTTAAGTGCATTGATAATTAACAAAAATATTTATATTTCAAAAAGTAGCTTTAGTCCTAACTTATTACAGATATGCTTGGCAGTACCGCCTGTTATTAAAGTTGCCTGACATTAGAGGACTTTCTTTTCAGTTGCTTATAACTTTGCCAAATATTAAACACTTGAGCTGAGAGTCTCCACATCAGGCATCTTTCTCAGGCTGAACTGTTTGGGAAAATTTCAGCCAAAATGGTTTATTTACCTCCAATAAATTGGAAATATGTTGTTTTGCTCATGTTAAAAAATGTGAACATACAATGTCAGAATGTGAAATGCTCTAGTGCTTTCCAATCTTTGGAGCAGAGACTTGAAAAAGGCACAGGGTACGTTTTTTGATATCCCAAAATGAAGTAGGGGGCTCTTTGAAAAAATTAGTACTTGTCATTCAATTAAAGACTGTGTCATAATGCATATACACTGGGGAGGGACAAATTAAGGCAGCACATGCAACCTGAGTTATCATATTTTCTAACTTTTCAGTGCCTTATTTTGTAACCTTAATAATGTTCTTTTAACATAGCTATTTGGGGGAGGGGGATTTAATCTAAAGCAAGAGATATAAAGTTGTTATAATTTCAACTGCACCTTTGCTGCAGAGAAAGGAATTGTTGCATTAGCTATAAAGACTTTCTTGGGACTTACAAATGGTGATTGGTACTGGAATTTATTCAGTAAAAACCACCACAAAGAGGCACTCAATATAAACGGGTGAAAGCCTAGGAAAACTACATCGAAAAAGCAATTTCACATTCTGACATTGTATGTTCACATTTCTATTACTCACTGTACACCAGATAGTCACTGAGACAGAAATTAACTTCACAGGTTGGTCAATTAGCAGAATGGCAGTATAATGAAAAAAATGAAATGCAATTAGAGGTGGATCAGAAGTGAAATTCCCTACACTCCACAAATAGTTATTAACTTGCAAGGATTCTGCACAGGCACATTGTATACTGTCATCCTCAAAATTACTGCTTAAGAGACAATATTGTTTTGAATTACACAATAGCACCTGGCATTCACCACATCTAATACAGTAATTTCATTCCGTTAGAAAATATCTCTAGAAAATATCGGAATCAGTTTGGACATTTCTAAATAAAATGCATAGACAAAGCATGCTTCTTGAACATATCAAATAATTTGTTTCACAAACTAACACAGACTAAAATCTACAGCAGTACACATTTGTAGTCTAATGTTATTGGTGCTCACACCTTACTTATTAAGATATGGTATAAGGTCTTCTAAGATTACAACTGCAGTCGGAATAAATGTGTAAATGCAATGATCACAGCGAGACCTTTGTTCCATCATCCACTCCGTGCACAGGTGACATGTGCCTATTCCCAATAATAATAACTCCCCTCTGAAGCCAAGAAAACTGAACAACACAGTCTAAAGCCTTGTGGCTGTGCACTTTCATCAGTGTACTAGCTTAAAATCACCTTGAATTCACCTTTTTGGGTATTTTCTAAAAGTTTCCAGTTTAACTATTAAAGAATATTGATAGTTTTAATAAAATCTGGAATACCAACAAAAAAAGCAGTTCTCAAAGGTTTCTTTGGAGAAAAAGAAAAGAAAAGGAACAAAAATATTATTAAATAAAAATATATTCATTTTTAAAGTGGAAGTAAAGCTAGAATTTAAAAGTGACTTAACGAAGATTTTATAATGGTAGAAAAATAAACTGCAAATACATTTCACAAGAACTAAGCACAAGCTGCAGAACAAAAAAGGAAGTATGCGACTTTACAGAGAATATAAGTCACAATAACTTTGTTTGCAAGGACAAACAGTTTTGGTATAATAACATTATTGACCTGTGCTGTCTTGAAGAAGCTTTAAATACGAGAATGAGTCTTGCTATCGCAAGAGTCAATTGCAGTAGAAATTTGGACTGATCAATAAGCCACTGTTAGATGGTCTTAAGAACATTTAATCAAAATATAAGTAATACAACAGACATGGAATAGCTTGTATCACAAGATTGTGCTTTATGGCTATGTTTGACAGTGACGTTTGAGTGGTGGCTTCCATCCCCCATCTATCTTCCAATCCAAAAATAGCTGGACTGTAATGGGGAGGATGCTGGTAGCCTGCTTTATCCAATATGTAGAGACAATTATCCTGTTGCTTCAGTACCCTCTTGATGTAACCTTTAATCTGATACTCATAGTGGGAAAAGCAATTTGAGAATGAGCTCCCACAAGACAGCAGTCAGTCTTTCCTAATAAAATACCCTCTCCTCCAAACAAGAACAAAACATTATATTTCAAAGGCAATTCTGCCTGTGCTTTGCCAGAGGCCAGTAGAAGAGGAGTTGTTTGAGTTGGCCTCATCCTCCTCCCCTTACTGTAGGAAATATCTAGAGGATGGGACCCTCTTGTTTCTGCCTCTTGCTTCCCTCTACAAAAAATAAAAGAACTTTTTCCACAGGAGGCCTGTAAACCTCATTTGGAATAGAATGGTCTTATGTTAATGGTGAGGTAAGCACACATTGTAGTGTTATGTTTTTAAGGTGAACTACTTTTTTGACTAGGTGGGTGAACACCAATGCAGAAAGGAATACTTAGTATCACAGTGCATAGATAATTCTGGCTATAAACATATTATTATTTCTGCCTGTGCTGTTGCATAACAGAGCTAATATTATTTTCCAATTTCTTTCACTGATTTTAAATAGACGACATAAAGGACAAGCGTACAACAGGGGAAACAGAACCCATTATGTGGTAATGGATATTACTAAAAGTTGCTTCATTACCTTTAATGGATGAGTGGCTGGTTTTTCCTTATATAAATGATGCCCTTTAGACAAAACCCCTTCCACATCCGGCTGTTTAGCTTCGACTGCTGCTTCAGTTTCCTGTGGGGGGGTGAAATAGTGTGAAATTAGCTTTACTTTCAAGAATAAAACCACAGTCTTAAAGTTCCATAGGAGGCTGTACACACCCCCAATAGATTAGTTTCTGTTTATGGATGGTATCGGGACAAAGAGGGTCACTGAAAAATAAAACAGGAATAAGATAGAATAAAAGTAGTAAAATAAATAGTGATCTGTCCCTTCATCCATTAAGGGCTCAATAAGATGGAATTACAGAAACCAGCACAAATTCACACTAGAAAGAACAGGCATTTGAAATCTAATTTGAACAGCTCAGTCTTGTTGCCTTATTTTATATTTTTAAAAAAGAAGCTGATATTAGAAGTTAGTGCAGTAGAGATTATCTTGCCCATGTGGCAGTGGACATCTTATTCATGTGACCAGGTTGAACACTGTTGGGTAACTAAGGCAACACTAATAATACATTATAATGAAACTTTCACCTTGATGAGTCCAAAACAATGTTACAAACTACACACTAGCAGCACAGTAACTACTAAAGCCACGCTAAGACACTATTGAGAAGGAAGAATGACACTGACTGAATTAGCAAAACCTTTTCCTCTTGCATTTTTTTTAAATCTTGAAACTTCCCATTCAAGTGTTGAACACATCCATCCCAGAGACACTTACATCCCAGGCTGGTAGTGTATAACAGCCAATTTCAAAATCATGCAACAGGGGGAACACTGCATGTAGCTAATTTAGGGGGGAAAAAAAGCATCTGCACAAAAAAGGGGAAAGAAGGATCATACCATGCATCCTGTTCTAAGGGATCCATTTTTGATTATTATTATTAATATTATTATTACTATTTGTAAAGGAAAATGAATGTAATGCAACACTGAAATATTATCTGAGGAATCTGAATGAGTTCTTCATTTTTTCTCCATTTTGTAGTTTCATCTGAACCTAGCAGCTTTTCAAATGAGCTATTTCCTTCACACAATCCTACTAGCTGTGCACCGACTTTCAATCTTTATTTTCTACCTGCAATCTGAATTACCATTAGTTTGACAGGACACAAAATTGTATCCCAATAGCTTCAGTCTAAGGGCTGAAGCACATCATTTCATTGATAACATTTGAAAAATGCTACTTTTTTCCCCCTGAGCTCTGCATCTCTCTTGTTCAAATCAATGTCATTCTCAACCACAACAAAGGACCATTTCACTTCTCAGTTTCCAACTATCAATAGAAAAGTTGTCCACAATTCTTGCCTGAAAATCTACATGCAAAACATTCTGAACAGTACAGTAAAGTTATCCTTGATGGATGTTTAAAAGTCCATTGCCTTCTCTTACTTATATTTCCTTATGTTGTTTATCAGCCCAAAATAAAGACTGTTAAAAGCTATCAAATTTCGTGCAGGGACATTTTAAATATGTTTGTATTTCACTGATTCAAGTTACTCTGATTCCATCTCCATTCCAGATGAGGAATGGTCTGAAGCAAATAGGATGAAATTCAATAAGGACAAATGCAAAGTACTCAGGAAGGAACAATCAATTGCAAACATACAAAATAGGAAATGACTGCATAGGAAGGAGTACTATGGAAAGGGATCTGGGGGTTATAATAGATCACAAGCTAAATATAAATCAACAGTGTAACACTTGCAAAAAAGTGAACATCATTCTGGGATGCATTAGGAAGAGTGTTGTAAGCAGGACACAAGAAGTAATTCTTTTGTTCTACTCATGCTGATTAGGACTCAACTGGAGTATTGTGTCTAGTTCTGGCCATCACATTTCAGAAAAGATGTGGACAAATTGGAGAAAGTCCACAGGAGAGCAACAAAAATGATTAAAGGACTAGAAAACATGAGTAATGAGGAAGACTGAAAAAAAATGGGTTTGTTTAGTCTGGGGGAAAAAAACAGGTGACATAGCAGTCATCAAGTATATAAAAGGTTTTACAAGGAGGTGGGAGAAAAATTGTTCTCCCTAACCTCTGAGGATAGGACAAGAAGCAATGGGCTTAAATTGCAGCAAGGGCAACTTAGGAAAAACTTCTTAACTGTGAGGATGGTTAAGCACTGAAATAAATTGCCTAGGGATGTTGTGGAATCTCCATCAATGGAGATTTTTAAGAGCAGGTTAGACAAACACCTATCAGGGATGGTCTAAATAATACTTAGTCCTGCCATGGGTGCAGGGAACTGGATTAGATGACCTATTGATGTCCCTTCCAGTCTTACATTTCTGTGATTCAATCAGGAGTCTTACTCCTGAGCACTATAATCACTGCAGATTTAGTTTTGCCTTCTGCCACTGTTCCTTCTCTTATTTATTTCCTTCACCTTTAGTTCAAGTTCTCTATCAGAGTTAGATTTCTTTTCCTTTT
Source organism: Chelonoidis abingdonii (assembly GCF_003597395.2). Taxonomy (NCBI): domain Eukaryota; kingdom Metazoa; phylum Chordata; order Testudines; family Testudinidae; genus Chelonoidis; species Chelonoidis abingdonii. The sequence continues at coordinate 219,985,194 of NC_133769.1, read as the reverse complement.
TGTCACAACATAGTCTAATCTTTTATATATTCATTTTTAAAGTGGAGGTAAAGATAGAATTTAAAAGTGACTTAATGAAGATTTTATAAATGGTAGAAAATGGCACTCCAAATTCTGCAGCAAAAAAGGCTTCAATAGGCCTTAGCATAAAAAGACTACAAGTTGTAGCCATATATTCACATACCACATATATTATTTTTAAAGAAAATATTTGTTATTGTCACATGTTGGTGAGTAACATATATTTTGCATTACATAAAAAATGGAAAGAATATATAGGAAATATATAGTTCCCCAATAAGGAACTGTTACAATTTTCCATAGCTGGGTAAACAAAATGTAACATACTTACAAGTTAAATTACCAATTTCTTTTGTTTTAACAGTCTTTTGGAAGTATTTTTCAGTGTATATTTTTAAGTCTAATATTTCAAAGTCAATTATCTTGAAATAAAGCTAAGTTCCATTGTTCAAATGTGTATTAAATGCAGCATGATGCATAATTCCAGTGTTGTTTTCTGTATGAATTCTTTTCTTGTCCACACAGTCAAAGAAAAAATCCCTTAATGTTATCCTCAATGCTTTGTGCTTCTTTGGGCTGATATTCAAAAGTTGCACACAGTCTTACATTTGTGCTGACCCTCCAGTTTATTTTGTGATCTGCTACATAATACAAACATCATAAGCCAAAAATGTCATATGAATTAAGTGGTTACAAATGCCAGATGAAAACTTTTTTTAAAAAATTTTTGATATTCATGAAATATTTTCAAGAAAAGTTTTCCTTGAATTATTCCTTGCTTGAAAGAAATAAACCTTCGATAGCTTCTGTCTGTCAAGGAACAAGCGTTCCAGCATGGTACCAAGTAGCACTAGAGTTCAGGTCTGTCTGACAGGGTGACATTAAATTAATGTAAGCAGACAGTCTTAAATGTGCATCCAGGATTCTATTTTATCATTCAGTCCCCCAAGGAGAAGAAAAAGTAGCAACTCTGACCTAGACTCCACTAGTCAATTCACAAGAAAATGAAGATAGCTGTTACCATCTTGTGGGTATATAATTTAAAACCATAACTTAAACTAGGATCAGAAATAGGGCCAAACTTTGCCCTTGGATGTATACTCCATGCTACCATTGAAGTTAATTGGAATTGTCCAGGCTGCCCTGCAAGGGCAAAGCTGGGCATTTAGAAGATGGGAAAGCCATAATTTTGATAGTGCTGTTGCAAGTACATATACCGTATGTAGTCCTGAAAGTTCCACCACATCCACTTTGTTTTTATTGACAGACATGCTTTGGGACAGGAGCAGTGTTTTCCAGTTCATTCAACAAAAAACATTTCACCATCTAAAATGTAGGTGATTCCACTGGAATTTCACATTAGGGAATCTTGTGACCTGCCTGTGTAACTGTGTTGTTGGTCTAGTTGTAGGATTTGCCTATTAAGTCTATCAAACATATGTCAGGTTAAAATATGTCTGGTGACTAGAAATCCTGCTCTCTCTCAAATATGTAAAAAAACAACAGAACAAACAGACTATGTCTATTCCATAGAACTTTATCCAAAAAATAGTACTGTTGTTAAAACTGATTCAGCAACAGCCTTCCAAGTCGAGCAAATGGGGTCATAAAATCTAACTGGCTTCAAGACTGATCTTGATAAGTTTCCAGAGGGGATGTATGATAGGACTGCCTACAGTGGCATGTGGCCCATCAGTAGCTGCCAGTAGCAAAAATCCCCAACTGCTGGAAATGGGACACAAGACGGGGAGGGCTCTGAGTTACTACAGAGAATTCTTTCTCAGGTGTCTGGCAGGTGGGTCTTTTCCACATGCTCAAGGTTTAACTGATCGCCATATTTGGGGTTGGGAAGGAATTTTCCACCAGGTCAGATTGGCAGACACTCTGGGGGGTTTTCGCCTTCCTCTGCAGCATGGGGCATGGGGTCACTTACAGGTTTAAACTAGTGTAAATGGTGAATTCTCTGTAACTTCTCTTTAAAGCATAATTTGAAGACTTCAGTAACTCAGTCAGAGGTTAGGGGTCTATTTCAGGAGAGGGTGGGTGAGGTTCTGTGGCCTGCAACGTGCAGGAGGTCAGACTAGATTATCGTGAGAGTCCCTTCTGACCTTAATGCCTACGAGTCTATGGCAGTCCAAGCGTAGAAAAGACTCTGTTAACTTCTAGCATTTCTAGCACTCCATAAGTTCAACTTGCTGACTGAATGAACATAGTGGTAAAAGTTCCAGAGCTAACAGAGTCTTGTTTATACTAGAGCAATGAAACTCAACCAATGCTAACAAAAGTGGATTACATTTTGGATGAAATTACCAGTGTAGAGAAGTCACTGTGGAAATTATGTACACATACATATAGAGAGGCCAACCAACCATGGTTAAAGCTGTGTTTTAAAAGTGAGGTGCAAAGTTAAAATGAAAAACGAGTTATAACTTTAAAATAAGAAATAAAATTTTGAAAGCTAGTACAGTAGGTTCCAGTCAGTCATTCTTTCAAGGAAAAAATGTAGTTTCCTTTCAATGGGATGGCAGCTGAGACTCATTTAAAATAAAAATAAAAAAAAAAAAAAGAGAGAGAGAAAAGCTCTCTTCAAGGGGAAACAGCAGCTAGAAGATCTTAATTAGAAATTTTCACTACTTTACTGTGCTTGACACACACTGACATTTGATAAACAAACCTATCAAATTCGGGACTATTGAGTAAATTAGAGGGCTTCATTTTCTAAAAGACTTTGACAAGATTTTCAGACTTGGAAAACAAAATATATTTTGATGTGAAGACAGGAGGCTTTATTTAATTAGACATGAAATAGTATTGTGGTCTGTCAAACATCCATATCTAGGAAAGATATTGTTACAGAGGTGGCTTAAAACTGTAGTTCACTGGTTATCACAAGTTTAATTGTATTGACTATCTTTTGTAATCCCAAATTGCCTTGGATTGTAAGTTTTTCATAGAAGAACCCAGCTTTTATTAAGTTTCTGTCCAGCACATAGCAAAATGGGGCTACTATAGTAAAAATGATGAATCTAGTAATATTAATTGATAAACTACTGGATGGAAGAATCTCAAATGTAGCGTGATGATTGGAACTGTAGAAAGAGGATCAGGTTTCAGCAGAATCTAGTGCAATGAGACATCTGGAGTTCAGGACATGTCTACATGCAGACATGTCTACACCGCAGTTAGACACTCGCAGCTGGCCTGTGCTGGCAGGCTTGGGCTAACAGGCTTTTTAATTGAGGTGTAGACATTCTGGCTCAGGCTGCAACCCAAGGTCTGGGACCCTCCCACCCTGCAGGAAGGGGGCGGGGCTGGGGTGGGAAAAGGTAGGATGGCGTGGGGATTTTGGGGAAGGGGTGGAATGGGGTGGGGTGAAGGCAGTGCAGGGGCGGGAAGAGACGGGACTAGGGGTAAGGGGGGTCGAGCACCCACTGGGCAGAGGGGAAGTCGGTGCCTATGCACACATCTACACTACAATTAAACAGCCTCACAGACCATGCTCCACAAGGCTGAGTCAGCTGGCATGGGCCAGCTGTGGGTTTTTAACTGCAGTGTAGACATATCCTAAAGACCAGGCTACTATGGACAAACGCAGGCCTTAATCAGCATATGAGACTGCATGTTCAATAAAGATCTCTTCCTGATAACTTGAACTACATTACTTATTTCTAATGATACATCATGAAGCTAAGCTCTTTTGGTAGCAAATATTTGTTTATGCTAACATTGTCGTGTTTCCCTTAGATCAGGCAGAAGGAGATCATTCTTGAATGGAAGCAGACAATTTAAAACATAGCCATAATTAGCATGATGCAATGCTCAGCATATCTGCCAGATTGTTCTGCTATACATATTGAATTAAAAAATAGTAGTTTTTAATTGATTAAAGCACAAGTAAACGAGTGGAATGATCCCACCACCACCTCAGAGGAGTATTTGAACTTAGCACAAGCATATATTTAAAATCTCTCTCTCTACATATATATATATATGTATATTTAACATCCATGTGGCATTTGAACTAAATATAAATACTGCAAGGATTTTGAGAAATTTCTACTTCAAATACCAAAATGATGGACCAGTATAAATAATTTCTACTTCATTCTGTTGTAAATATCCCTGAGGCTAAATGAGCTTATTCATTTTACAAATCAGGCTTCTTTTGCTATTGTGTCTCACAAGGGTGCAATGCTAGGATTTAGTTATGTCCTGAAATATGAGACCTTTTCCTCAGATTTAAGGCAGATTGGGATAAGCTATTCAATAATAATTACCAAATACATCAAAGAATCCACAGAACCCCTTAGAAGTGTCTTCTTTTTTAAGAATATCTTTACTTAAATGGATGTCCCACTAATCTCAAAATAATGCTTTGGCTAAGAAAAGGAGTGAAACAAATCACAGAAAATGGCCAGTTCCCACTCTCTCCCTGGACAAAAGTGACAAAATCTTGTTGTTTTATTCAGCTGAATTTAAACACATGTATTTATTTATATAACACTGCCTGACTCCGGGTTTGTTGTCCCTCTTCTTTTGATGTTTGATGTCCTTTTAATGTTCATATTAATATACGAAGCTTGCTCCTCCTCCCAAACTTATTAATGGAATTAATTACCTTCAGACATTTATTGCCTGGAGAATGATGAATTTTGAAAGTAGGTAAAAGAAAAAATTTAAAACTATATTACTGACCCTAGACTATTTTGTTGATTTTTCTAGATATACTATTTTCAGGAAAAAAGTGTTTCTTGAATAACATGTGTCCATAATAAATCACTTGAGAGAGCATTACGAAGATATATTTCTGCAACTTGTCCCTCATAATTTGTGTATATATTACTTTAAGAATTGGCAGATGTTGCCAAGAGAATCAATAATATCCAATGTTAAGAGCTGCGTGTTCTTTTAGTTTTTACGTAATTGGTAAGTTAAAGGGACACTAACTTGGGCTAACTTAGACCCAAATTTTCACTTATAACATCTTCAAATTTATGTAAGATGACAAGGAATGTTCTTTGTATTTTACAACTTTTTTTCCCTCACATTGTTATTACTAGGAAGACTTTTTATTCTGATTTTTAAAAGCTACCACTTCCACAAAGAAGAATTAAAATAAACAAAACCAGCAGTGATATACTTTGATTGAGCTCTGGAAAATTTCAAATAATTTCCTATTCCCATTATGTCATCACAATGCTTGTACAGTAAAGTAGAAATAAATGAAATATAAAGCATGCTGGATTATGTGGAAGGGAAGGGAAGAAAAGAAAGGAAGACATGAGACACACACACTACGTGCATGTCTACACAGGGGCGCTGGAACAATTTGTATAGTGGGGGTGCTGAAAGCCATTGATCCAAACTGTAAACCCAGTATATAATGGAAACCACATCAAGCCAAGGAGTGTGGCAGCACCCCGAGCACCCCTAGTTCCAGAACTTATATGTCTACATGTACAGTGCTGCTGCAGCATGTCTGGTGGTGAAACTCAATGCTGATGGGCAAGAGCTCTCAAATGTCAAATGGAAACAAGGTGAAAATTAAAGGCAAGGGAATATTTAACTTCAGGCTTGCAAATAGAAGAATAGAGAATAAAATAAATAACACTTATGTATAAAATCTATGTATAACTCTATAAAAGTGACCATGTTCCCTTATAAAATATTGTTAATGAAAACCTACATTAAATAACTCTAAAGGTGTTCCTGACACCAACAAAAATGGTGGTTCTATGAACAGACATCATTTCTTTCAACTCTTTTAGAGTTCAGCCACCACCTTTCCTGATGAGAAGAGCCTGCACGTGAGACTCTCCAGATCATCATAAGAAGCCAAAGGGAAAGAAGAACTCAACCTTTATTTTCATTATTGATTGAGAATGCTACCTATGAGTGATGGGAGGCCCTCAATGCCCAAGGAGTGAGAAATGAAATCCTAGATATCCATTACTCTAGCCCTCTACAGCTTCGTTCTGTATAGGGAGCATACATTCTGCATGTTTGCTTTTGAATTCAGAACTGAGTTCTCACTATGTGTCTAAAATAATTGGAGAGTCCACGTGGATGAAATCAGCTACATATTTGCTCCCAAGGCCAAATCTTTAATCAGAAATGAGGGCAATTTGCTACTGAAAATATCATGAGTTTCACTTCCTAGAGAGTCTTCTCCATTTTAAGCCTTCTCAGTATGTGAACTAAAAAGAAAGCTAATTCTCAAAAAAGTTAACCAAGATGGGGAAGGCTTGTCACTAAACAGCTTCCAGCTTTCGAGAGTAATCACAGTAAATACTTAAATGGTTCAGAAAAAGTTCTCATAGCCTGGATAACCATATTTTTATTGCACATTTTGACATCTTATATGTAAGCTCTCCTATGCAAGACCAGTTTACCTTGCAAGAGTCCTCTACTCTGTCCTGCTTCTTGAACTCTTAATACAATACCATTTGTACTTGGAAATGAAATATGAAACTCTGTAGCAGGTGTGAGAATTCCCTACACTATCACTAAACATTCAATAAGCATGTTAATACATTCTTATTTTTACTTAATTATGAGCTGGCTATTATTCAGTGTTCTCTATACAAAACAGAAAGGAAGCACATTTCCTGCTGCAAACACATTACCAATTAGAGCTGAAGCTTGTAACCCCAAGGGGACTCCATACAGGCCCCACCTGGATTCCTTTGCAGGATCTGCACATTGAAGGATTATAACAGAAAATACCTAACACACATTGAGCCATCAAGTGATGAAGCCAGAATACATTACGTAGCAGAGCAGGTAATGTATTATTTATTAAATAACAGCAATATCAGCAGGAGGAAGATTGACATAAATAGCCTTCACAAAATTGTGTTTTGAAGACAGATATGAGAGAGAAGAGGGTGAACTTGCTTATGCAAGAATAAAAGGATATTACAAGAACAGAGTGTGGCATGGAAGAGAGCACAGACCCAAGAGTGGGAGAAAGTTTAAAAATAATAAGGTGTGTGGGGTGAAATCCTAGCTCCGCTGAAGTCAATGGGGCCAGGATTTCACCCAGGGTAGTTGCATACCATCAGATTGCCCTGTGTCATCTGTAATTCACCTGTATTTATTTACTTATATTTATAAAGCATTAATCCAGTGCTCTAAATGTCATTCAATAATCCATTATTAATAAAACTTAGAAGCCAAAGAGAGACTGTACTTCCCCAGATAAACACAACAAAATAAACCCAGCCTTATCCCACCACTTATTACGAGAACAAGATGTTATTCTTGACATTTCAAACTTTCAATGATTTCCTAGAAAAATCCATTCCCTTCATGTCAGCCAAGTAGTCTTCCTGGAAATAGCTTCTCTCTCCTCTGAGAAATGCCTAGAAAAACAAATGGGTCTTGCAGCACACCCTGAAGACTGCACAACCTAATCTTTGGTGGACAAAGAAAGGCAGTTCCAAAGCCAAGGATCCCTTGCTGAGTATGCCCTGCCAGCAGCCCACTCCAATTTATACCTGGCTGCTATAGGTACAGGTAGCAACTAGGTCAAGCATCTCAAATGACATCTACTGCCCATGTACCGCAAAGGGAGAAACACAGCTTGGACCTCATCAGGTTAGAGTTCTAAAGGTCAAATCCTGCCATATTGATCTGATGTTTTTTGGAGAATGATACATATAAAAATAGTTATCTCTAAAAAGAGTCAGATGGTGATAGAAAGGATGCACAAGCAAACTTGAACAGAATATCTACATTTAGTTCTGTGATCTGATTATATTGATGTTTCCTTAAATACTTAATAATGAAGTTGCATATGTGATGATGTTACTACACTGAAAACATGTCATGAGCAAACAATCAAATGACCTTTTGTCATCAGAACAGCTTTCACATTTGAACCTTTTGCCTGAATCAGATCCTTAATGCCATTTAGTTTAATAAGAGGAATCATCCAACTATTTTGACGCTGACAGGCACATTCATCACCACCACCAGGTACATTGCAATAGTGCATTGCTACTTTCCTTCCTCAAATAAAAAGTGAAAACTTTGGGGTACAGCACATTAAAAAGAAACATATTCCTTAGATCCTTTTTAAGCACATGACCTATGCAATCTCCCTTACATAATACAAACCGCTTACTAAAACAGGTGCTAACAACATGAAATGGAATCTATACTGAGTTAAAGCCTGTGTTGTCAAACAACCACCGACAGATGAAGGGGAATAGATGGAAAAACAAAACACTGTTCAGTCGGCTTTTTCCTCATTCTCTCATGCTGGGTGAGTGTTCTTTTCTTTATCTACAATTAGGTTTGCTAGACCACTGTTATACTATTCTCTCAGTCTTTGACTGCATGTTGTCAAATATATAGTGCAGTGATTGACAAAGGTTGACAGCTTTTCTACTGCCATTCAAAGTTTATCTAGGAAAAAAAACCCAAAGGAGGGTTTTTTTTTTGTTTTTTTGTTTTTTTTTTAAGAATTAGAGATTTAGAGAGAACTATGTGGCCATATTTTCACTAGTGCTGAGCACCTACAAATGGGAGCTGCAGATGCTCAGCACATTTGAAAGCCAAGCCAACAGATCTCACAGGAGAGAACATTTCAGAGAACAAGTAGCAGTTGAGATATGGTGTTAAATGTGAAAACAAATGGCATTAGTGCAGTGTTAAGGTTGCAGATAAAAATCTGTACCGGTGATCAGCTGGCAAGAGCAAATGTGGCAAATGCCCACTTTTGCCAAAAACATGGGGTGTGGATGGACATGCAGGGGAGCTAGCAGCAATTACAGCCTCACAGGGGGAGAAGGTAGTGCTTGGTTGGGGGCAGGCAGGGCTCGAGTGAGCAGCAATGCCAGCCTCAGCCCTGCACAGGGAGCAGACAGGGCTCAAGCAAGCAGCAACGCCATCCCCAACCCCATACAAGGGGCAGGCAGGGCTCAATTCCAACTCACAGTTTTCCACAGGTTCATGGGAGGCTAAAGACATTTGCCTGGAGGCTCAAAAGCATATAAAGCCCCTGTCTATCCATGCTCCCTGTTAGACAAAAGGGATGAGGGCTATTTAGCCTGGTAGTCAGAGCAGATGTCAAGCCTAGTGGTCAGAGCAGGCATCAGGAACCAAGGACTAGGATCAGATCCAGAGTCGTACTCAGAAGCCACAGCCTTGGTCAAGCCAGAGGTCCAGGCAGGGTTAGGACAGAGTCAAGGCTGGGTGCAAAGAGAAGATGCAGGAACATGGTAATGCAGGAGCAGTCACAGTGACAAGCATGAGCACTGAGCAGCCACAAGGAGCTGCTGTTGCTGGCTTAAGAGTCAGCCTGCTGGCCCCTCCATCCAATCAGGCAGCCTGCTGAAAGCCCAGGTGTTCTGATGAGGCTCCTGGAGACTAGTTCTGCTGCAAGCCCTGATTCCTGACACTCCCAAAGCAGGAAGGCTCCATTGCACTCACATTACCAGGGTCTCTTCCCAGTGGACCTATGCAGTAAAGATAATATAGATTGGGAATGTATTATCTTTCCTAACCAATATCTTTGTGTGCCAAGAGAGATGATGTGTTCTAATTCATTTCAAATCATCTGACCTTTAACAGGAGGCCACTGAGGTGACCCATTAGCTTTCTGCCTGCAATTCAGTTAATTTAGATAGACTTGTAAGGAAAAGCATAAAAGGTTTGAGTCTGAAATGGATTCTACTAACTCTCTGGAGAAACCCTGAAAATAGGTTAAAATCACAGTTGCCAACTTTCACACAGTAAATAAGCACCTGACTTTCACAATAAGCCAAAAATCAAGCTAATCCCATTTCAAAACAAGGGCAAAACAAGCCAAGACCTAAGAACCCCAACACTCTATGTGACTAGATCCTCCCAGTGTGCAGTCTGGGACTGAGGTGGGCTCGCTGTGCACCCCTGACTCTCCTCCCACACCTTTGCCCCCTCTTGCCAGGAGCCAATCAAAAAAAGCAACAAGCCAAACAAGCAACTCACAAACCAATTAAGCCAAAAACAAGCCCAATTTCTGCATTTTTTTCACTGGTTTGGCATGTCTGGTTAAAATAGCAATTTATTTTAAAAAAAAAAAGCTGTGACAAATACTCCCAAATAAACTATAATATTCTAGAGAATAGAAGGAGCAAGCCTTTTTTTTTTTTACAACAAGTAATGTATTGAAACTCATAGTCGGTATTGAATCCTATAATCCAACTGGCATTCTCTAGTAGCTTTGATATTTTTTCAATTACTTCCACCTCCCAATTCCCTCAAAATAGTTTAAGTATTTTAGTAATAGTTTGATTGAGAAGAGTAGGGAAGTGACATATTGATTTGCTGTTCATTTTTGTGCAATGCCAGTTGGTAGCTTGCAGTAAACTGTCTCATTACATTTTCTGATCTGAGTGCTCTTTCTGTTGGAAATACTATTGTTAACAACATTACACTGAAGGAGCTAATCTATATTGAAACTAACTGTATCTAACTGAACCACAAGACTTAAAAAAGAGTTAGAAAGATTGATTCACTCTCTCTTTTTCCGGACAAGAGTCACTTTGCATTTTCTGGTTACTAGGCTGCGAGCAAGATTCCAGTTTATCAGACTCATATTCAGAGGCAATCCATTCAGCACATCTTTACTTGTACAGAATTTACTTCTACCATCTCATGAAATCATGAATTTCGGAACCCACTGCCACATGACTGCTAGAGTTTTTACCCTATAATCACATATTGCAAAACATTACCCAATTTTTATTTATATACACACACACGCACGCACACTGAATCGCAGTTAAACATCAACCTAGCTGTCTCAGTGTACAGGCCTACTGCTTTTGACAACTGATGCAAGTGTTCCTATCAATGCTAGTTCAGATTTCCATTAGCCACTGTACAGTACCTTTTCAGATGTTCATTGTGCAAGAAAGGGCTACCGGCAAGGGTATGTATATTGTTTTATTCAAAAATACCTTTAAGGAGAAATATGTTGCTAACAAGTTATCTCACTTCAAAAGCCAATACTATTCAGTTCTTCAATGATGTCTCTTGGGCATTGCCTTGGCATGACCTGTCCTGTGTTGTAACAAATACTAATCTGAAAGCTATAGTCACTATGAGTTTTGATATATTTTCTATATTATGCACTCATCTTTTGTGATGCATTATTTTAACTCCAGATATTTCACCTGTTTTGTCTCTCCTCTCATTACATATAATTTAATTCTACTCAATAGTCACTGCAGATACCAAAGTATTAACTACCAGTGAGTCCCAAACCAAAAATTCATAAGGTATCTTTTAAAATTCATGGGTGATGTTTCATGTGTTTGTTATGGAGCCATTGTGTTGTACAAGACAAATGAAAAAAAAATCAGTACTTTTACTTCTTACACTGTTTTTAAAAGGAAAAAAATTATAGTTTGAAAGAAAAGTAAACTTATTTGTCCATGAAAATGTACAGAATAACAGTTTTATCCTGCAAATAGATTATAGTCAGTCTCTTTCCAGTTTGTATAAAAAATTCAGGTAGTGTTTCTCAAATAAAAAAAGATTTTCCAATATTGGTAAGAAAATGTGTTGTCAACAATTTTTTTTACATTTGATAAAAATCTAATAACTATACCAGCTGTCAGAATGCATGGAATCAAAGACCCTTTAAACAGGATGTGTGTATTATAGAAGCCAAATACCTCTATAGACAAACAGACTTGAGTCCTAGTATCTTATACAGTACCTTGTTTACTATGAGCCATACCATAACTGGATCCCTATAACCTAAGGCACACAGGTATCCAATGTTTGCATAATATATTGCACGTAAATGTATTGGTACAACTACACATTAAAGAATTAACATCAGTCAGTCATTCTCAAATGTCTTTTCAAGGTTCTTGTTTGATTTGATGTCCTCAACCATAATTGAAGATATCACTAACAGGGAAATGTACCTACAGTAACTTGTATGTCAGTACTGTGGTAGCACCCAAAAGCTCCAAACTAATTGGGGCCCTACTGTGCTATGAGCTACATGAATACAAAGGAAGTCACCAGTTCCCTGTGCAAAGACAATGAATCCCTTGAATTTGGATTGCTTAGAATAGTGGGTTGGCCATTTTATATAAACTCTGCATGGAACTGAATCAAAAATGAATCACTAGGCTTATTTAAGTATTCACTGATGTTTTGCAGCCTTTAACTTGTCATTAGATATTACTGGATTCCCCGCAGTGCTAGCTTGTCCATCTGAAATAACATATGGAATAATCAAAGCACCACTAGAATCTGGGTCACAGGTGCTCATTGACTATATACAGGTTCAAAGTCTTCTGACTAAATGAATTATCAGCTACCAATGAAAGAAGACACAAGGAAGGGAAAGAGCATCTTTGGATACAGACGGTCTAACTTGAGTGAGGAGGGCTTTAAACTAGGTTTGATGGGGAACGGAGACAAAAGCCCACAGGTAAGTAAAAATCATGAAGCCCTGGGAGAAGGATTGGAATCTAGGTGGAGCATGGGCTCTTATAGCAGGGATAAAGGAGAGAGAAGAGAGAACATAGACGGGAAATCAAATAAGTTTCTTAGATGTCTGTTTACTAATGTGAGAAGTATGGTGAATAAACAGGAAAAACTAGAAATGCTAATGAATAAACACAAGTATGACATGGTTAGCATCATAGAATTGGTGGGATAATGACTGGAACATTGGTATAGAAGGGTACAGGTCGCTCAGAACGGACAGGCAGGGGAAAAAAAGGAGCAAGTGTTGCCATATATATAGTGACAAGAAGGCCGACGTTAGTATGGTGAGTCTGCACTTTGCTTGGTGGGGAGCTAAAATGCCACCCCTTGCCCATTCATCTGTTGGGAAAATAACATAGAAGGGGACAGGTTATCCAACAAGTTCTTAGAATGTATTGGAAACAATTTTTTATTTCAGAAGGTGGAGAAAGCTACTAGAGGACAGGCAGTTCTAGATTTCATTTTGACAAATAGGGAAGAACTGGTTGAGAATTTGAAAGTGGAAGGCGGGTGTGGTGAAAGTGATTAAGAAATGATAGAGTTCATAATTCTAAGGAATGCTAAGAGGGAAAACAGCACAATAAAGATAATGGATTTCAAGAAGGCAGACTTTAGCAAAATCAGGGAGTTGATAGGTAAGATCCCACGGGAAGCAAATCTAAGAGGAAAAACAGTTCAAGAGAGTTGGCAATTTTTCCAGGAGACTTTATTAAATAAACTATCCCACCATGTAGGAAAGATAGAAAGTATAGCAAGAGACTACCTGGCTTAGCCTGGCTTTTTGAGTTTTAGTGATCTGAAACTCAAAAAAAGAGTCCTACAAAATGTGGAAACTAGGTCAGATTACAGAGGATGAATATAAACAAACAACACAAGTACACAGGAATAAAATTAGAAAGGCCAAGGCACAAAGTGAGATTAAACTAGCTAGAGACAAAGGTTAACAAAAAACATTCTACAAATACATTCAAAGCAAGAGGAAGACCAAGCAAGGGTAGGCTCATTCCTCAATGAAGGGGGAAATGGCAGAAGTGCTAAACAATTTTTTTGCTTCAGTTTTCACTAAAAAGTTTAGTAGTGATTGGACATTTAACATAGAGAACACCAGTGAAAATGAGGAAGGATCTGAGGTTAAAATAGGGAAAGAAGTTAAAAATTACTTAAGTTAGATGTCTTCAAATCACCAGGGTCTGATGAAACACATCCTAGAATACTCAAGGAGATGACTGAGGTGATATCTGAGCCATTAGTGATTATCTTTAAGAGTCACTGAGGACGTGAAAGATTCCAGAGGACTGGAAAAGAGCAAATATAGTGCTTATCTATGAAAAGGGGAATTAGGACATCCTGGACAATTACAGACCAGTCAGCTTAATTTCAGTACCCAGAAAGATAATCGAGCAAATAAGTAAGCAATCCATTTGCAAACACCCCCTTGTCAACAAACATGTGGACAAGGGGTATCTGGTGGACATAGTGTACTTAGATTTCCAGAAAGCCTTTGACAAGGTCCCTCACCAAAGGCTCTTACGTAAATTAAGCTGTCATGGGATAAAAGGGAAGGTCATTTCATGGATTGAGAACTGGTTAAAAGACAGGGAACAAAGGGTAGGAATTAATGGTAAATTCTCAGAATGGAGAGGGGTAACTAGTGGTATTCCCCAAGGGTCAGTTCTAGGACCAATCCTATTCAATTTATTCATAAATGATCTGGAGAAAGGGGTAAAAAGTGACGTG
>NC_133769.1:219734513-219970118 GCF_003597395.2 Chelonoidis abingdonii | reverse complement strand
GGCTATTAGCCAGGATGGGTAAAGAATGATGTCCCTAGCCTCTGTTCATCAGAGGATGGAGATGGATGGCAGGAGAGAGATCACTTGATCATTGCCTGTTAGCTTCACTCCCTCTGGGGCACCTGGCATTGGCCACTGTCGGTAGACAGATACTGGGCTAGATGAACCTTTGGTCTGGCCTGGTACGGCCGTTCCTATGTAGAAGATAAGGTGATAAGTAACAGGAAGCATCAATTTATCAAGAACAAATCACATAAAACCAACCTCATAGATTTCTTTGATAAGGTAATAAGCCTTGTGGGGTGGGGGGGACGGGAAGTGGTAGATATGGTATACCTTGACTTTATTAAGACTTTTGATACTGTTTCATGTGACCTTCTCATAAACAAACTTCGGAATACCACCTAGATCAGGGGTCGGCAAACTCTGGCACGCAGTTTGCCAGGGTAAGCACCCTGGCGGGCCGAGCCAGTCTGTTTACCTGCCGCATCGGCAGCTTCGCTGATCACAGCTCCCACTGGCTGCGGTTAGCCATCCCAAGCCAATGGGGGTGGCAGGAATCGGTGCGGGCAAGAGATGTGCTGGTCACACTTCCCACCACTCCCATTGGCCTGGGACGGCAAACTGCGGCCAGTGGGAGTTGCAATTGGCTGAACCTGCCAACATGGCAGGTAAACAAACTGGCCCAGCCCATAAGCATGCTTACCCAGGTGAGCCGTGTGCCAGAGGTTGCCAACCCCTGACCTAGATGGAGCTACTATAAGGTGGGTGCATAACTGGTTGGAAAACCGTGCCCAGAGAGTAGTTATCAGTGGTTCACAGTCAAGCTGGAAGAGCAAATAAAGTGAGGTTCTTCAGGGATTGGTCCTTGTCTGGTTCAGTTTGATATCTTCATCAATGATTTAGATAATGGCATAGAGAGTTCACCTATAAAGTTTGTGGAGCATACCAAGCTGGGAGGGGTTACAAATGCTTTGAAGGATAGGATTAAAATTCAAAATGATCTGGACAAGCTGGAGAAAGGTTCTGAAGTAAACAGGATAACATTCAATAAGGACAAATGCAAACTACTCCACTTAAGAAGGCACAATCAATTGCACACATACAAACTGGGAAATGACTGCTCAGGAAGGCATGCTTTGGAAAGGATGTGGTTGTCATTTATCACAAGCTAAATATGAGTCAATAGTGTAACATTGTTGCAAAAAAGCAAACATCATTGTGGAAGGTATTAGCAGGAGTGTTGTAAGCAAGACACGAGAAATAATTATTCTGCTCTACTCCACACTGATACAGCCTCAACTAGAGTACTGTGTTCAGTTCTGCATGCCACATTTCAGGAAAGATGTGGACAAATTGGAGAAAGTCAAGAGAAGAGCAACAAAAATGATCAAAGGTCTAGAAAACATGATTTATGAGGAAAGATTGAAAAAATAGGTTTGTTAAGTCTGGGGAAGAGAGGACTAAGGGGGGGCATAATAACAGTTTTCAAGTACATAAAAGATTGTTACAAAGAGAAGGGAGAAAAATTATTCTCGTTAGCTTCTGTGGATAGGATAAGAAGCAATGGACTTAAATTGCAGCAAGAGAGGTTTAGGTTGGACATTAGGGAACACTTCCTAACTGTTAGGGGAGTTAAATACTGGAATAAATTGCCCAGGGAGGTTGTGGAACCTCTGTCACTGGAGGTTTTTAAGAGCAGGTTAGACTGTCACCTGTCAGGGGATGGTCTAGATAATACCTAGTCCTGCCTTCAGTGCAGGGCCTGGACAAGAAGATTACTTGAGGTCCCTTCCAGTCCAATGATTCTATGACTAAGTCAAAGCCAGAGCGGTGTTGAATTATTTCCCAAGGCCTGTGGCATTAATTACAGAGCATACTAAACTTTAAAGAGAATAATTGATTAACTTCACTATTTATCTGCCACTGAGAAGAATATTTTCCTTTTTTCAGTTGACTTCATCCAAGAAAGAAAGCTAGTTTTTGAAGTTACTGTATTCAAATAAATTTTATATATACATATACAGACACAGAGAGAGAGAGCGAGAGAGCTGGGCCCTGTGAAACTAAAGTAGAGATCTTTGAGGAAAAGGTCATGATTTTATTACAATATTTCATAGACTCATAGACTTTAAGGTCAGAAGGGACCATTATGATCTTCTAGTCTGACCTCTTGCACAGTGCAGGTCACAGAATTTCACCCACCCACTCCTGTAACAACCTCCCGATCTATGTCTGAGCTACTGAAGTACTCAATTTGTGGTTTAAAGATTTCAAGGTGCAGAGAATCCTCCAGCAAGTGACCCATGCTGCAGAAGAAGGCAACACCCCCCAGGGCCTCTGCCAATCTGCCCTGGAGGAAAATTCCTTTTCGACCCCAAATATGGTGATCGGTTAAACCCTGAGCATATGGGCAAGACTCATCAGCCAGGACCCAGGAAAGAATTCTCTGTAGTAACTCAGATCCCATCCCATATAACATCCCATCACAGGTCATTGGGCATATTTACCGCTAATAGTCAAAGATCAATTAATTGCCAAAATTAGGCCATCCCATCGTACCATCCCTTCCATAAACTTATCAAGCTTAGTTTTGAAGCCAGATATGTCTTTTGCCTCCACTGCTCCCCTTGGAAGGCTGTTCCAGAACTTCACTCCTATGATGGTTAGAAACCTTCATCTAATTTCAAGTCTAAATTTCCTGATGGCCAGTTAATATCTATTTGTTCTTGTGTCCACATTGGTACTGAGCTTAAATAATTCCTCTCCCTCTCTAGTATTTATCCCTCTGATATATTTCATTTACCTTATTTTAAATTTACACTTTAAAAAAAAGACAAAACTTTTGCGTAAGTAACCTGCTGCCAAGACCCACAATGAAATTTATACAGATCATTGTGATAGAGGGCATAATGCTCTGTTATTAATATATTAACATAATTCACTTTTCCTTTGATATGGTGTTTAGAAGTCTAAAACATTTGGTGCTGAGCCACCTAGGCTCTAGCCCTGGTGTACCAATAAATATCACAGCGTACCACTGACTAAAAGAATAAAATGGTCTGGAGGCTCTAACTGTGGGTGATCTCACATATCACATATTGCAACAATGTCTAAGCATTAGGCAAACTGAAGTCAAAATTTCAGAGCTATATACATACATTTATACAATGAAAATTAAGGCTTAATCTTATATTTGATGGCTTAATTGTGGGGAAGGCAGGTTGAGATTAAGTCAGATAATTAACATTATCTGAATATATGTTATTGGCTTTTAAAATAGTGTTAATAATTTTAATATGTATCTATGTTCATCCTGAATAGAGTAAGAAAAGTCTCTAGTTATGCAACATTATCAAAATTAAATAATATGAAGATTCATTAGTATGCTAAACTGATAGCTCTTCAGTGTCCTAAACGAGCAATTTCAATTTCCTTCATCTAAAATAAATGCATCATTTTACTAAGATTGTTTTAATTTGTGAAGATATTAAATGTTTATAGGGAGCAAATCTGTTAATTCAATGGGGGGAAAAATCACAGACCAAGGAAAATAAAACATATGAGAGAATTGTTGTGTTGCTTTCTAAAATTGAAATCCGCCTCCCCATTCTTGGTATGGTTGAGGGCTATGACTTGAGGTCTGGGGAACAAATTGGGTGGTTTTGAGCTTCATGATTATTAACTATTGGCTGCAAGGTAAGATTGCAGTAAGAGTGACTATATAGCAATAGAAGTTGCAGACTTGACCTTTAATCCAATTACCATTGTTTAAGGTTTTCTGTCTGCATCATCCAGAGTGACATCAGCAAATTACTATCATATTTTACTTTTAAAATACTTTAAACAGAATTTGACTATCAGAGCCATTTAATCTAGACAATGCTACCTGATGAGACGGCCAAAACCACACCATTCTGTCATAGCTCAGAAGGCTGTCTATTTTTTTTTTCATATCCTCTCCATGTTCTGGATCACTGATATTAAAAAACTATAATTAAAAGGACATCAGCTGCTGGCAAGATTATATTATAAACTCATCCAGTAATTATTTTATCCACTTAAAGGTCCATTTCAATTCATTCTGCATCGTTTCCTCCCCTAAAATTTGATCTCTGAATTATGTATTCACTAAATAACATTTCACTGGGTATCAGAAACTAATAATGTCTCATAATGGAAGAATACTTGATTGAAAATAAACATTCACTTAAGATGCTCATCAGTAATGTTGAAGAAATAGCTGCTTGTTTTCTTGATTATTAAAAGATTCTCTAGATTACTGGAGGCAGCTCTTCTGAGGAAAAAAATTTAAAAAAATAACTACCCAACATGTTTTTAGCTTTTCTGCCAAAAAGTACAATTACATCAAACTACTGAACATGATGATACTGTAATAGGAAAACAAAATCTTATTAAAATCTCTCTAGATATTTCAAAACTATTGACCTTATATAGATACAAATAACTCCTGGGTGTTAAAGATTGAACACCAAAGTAAAAACAAAGGCAGTAGCTGCAAGGGTAACAAGATGGGAGATGATTCTCACTTTTCATCAATCTTTTAGTGAGCATTTTTTTCCATTAAAGTACACAGTAAGGTCAAGGAAGGAAGAATTAATACCACACCACAGTGTGAAAGCAGTTTTGTTTTAATACAGTAGAAATACTTGCTCTTATGGTTCTAAAGTACTTTGAAGGCATCATATGAAAGACACTATAGAAGTGCAAAGTATTATTGTTATTTTAAAAACCCTGAGGATATTCCATTTACTTGAGTTTAGAACTTGGAAAAAAAGTAGAAAATTGCATGAGATAAATATTGGAGAATGCTTAGCAGAGAAGGGCCAACACAGTGTGGAAAAGGTAACTTTCAATTAGATGTACTTATTTGGCAAAAGGAAATCTGTTTTCTAGCAACGCCACCTGAAGATTATAGAACCTCTATGCTTTGGATGTTTTCACACTGGAAATTATAATGGAAAGGTTTTGACTTCATCTCCCCAAAACATCATTTTTAAACAGAGTAATTTCCACAGTAATGTGATTTGTTTCATGCCTGTTCAGAATACTCATTGATATAATATTCAGGCAATTTTAATACATACCTTGCACCAATCAGTTCCAGATGATCTGGAGCGTGATCTTCACACCAGTACTAGTGCAAGAGTGCACACTGATTCAATGGCTTTTGCTACCTTTCTGCACAACCTCAAGCATGTGACAGTAATGAATTCTTGCCCCGGCACTGTTCTGTCAGGTTATCAACTGGATATTAGGATTTGCTGATCCATAGACTGGAATTAAGTCTAGTCAAGAAATGTTTACTGACAAATGCATGTCTTGCCTGTGGAGAAATCAAAGAAGCTCAGCCCACCCAGCAAGGTCTCCAAGGAGCTGCCCACACCACAGGGTTGAACATCTCATGGCAGAAGAGCAAGGTTCAGAACATTGGTGCTGGGCCATCATACATCCCCAGTGCAGATGATGCCAAGTACTATGGAGCGTATTGATGAGTTCATCTATTTAGTCTTCAAGTGGTCACATTCTTCGATTAATAGGTCTCGCTGACTCCTGTATGAAGTTCATGTCTCATTTATGGATGCAAAAGCATTTTTGCTCTGAGACAAAGTTCAGAATCTTTCAAACCTGTGTAATATCTTTATTGCTATATGGATCAGAAACCTGGACACTCTTTACAGGCAGATTTAAGAGCTGCTAGAGGCATTCCATATGCACTGTCAGCACCACATCCTGAACAAAAAGTGGTTTGACTTTGTGTGAAACGTTACAATCTCTTCCTTCAATCAACACTATATTCAAAAGCAGAGCTGCATGTTCTTTGGGCATGTCACCAGGATGGACAAAAATATCCAAGCATACCATGCGTTAAAACTCTCAATCAATGTGCAAAGGGATGCATGCCTTGATCCTATTTGGTGCTGTCACTCCAGAGATCCATGGAATTGCAGGATTGAGCCAGATCTGGGAACTTCACTACACAATGCCTAGTGTGACATCATCAACTCTGGTCATTCTGGCTGATGCAATGGTCCCCAGTTGATGACATGCTTGTTGAGGACATCAATCAGTTCCAAGCATTTTAATACTTTTGTCCATATCTACTATAAAGATCCTTTATGTACTCTTATTAGACTTAGTGAGTTAATGGCGGGTAACTGAAAATATTAAAAATGAAGACTGCTAAACTCAAATAGTTGTATAGTACATTACCTATGTCGTGACACTTATGTAAGTGACCCTGTGAAAAGGACAGCAGATGACTCTACAATTTTCAGTTAAACTCAAGAAAATCTGAAAAGCCTATTGTTTTCCAGCATTAAGTATATCAAGCTAAACATGAATTTATTTGGGGCTGTGCAGAATCATAAAAGATGAGGGTTAGGGTTGCAACCTATTGTGATGAAAAGAGAAACAGTGACTCAATGTGATTTAAAAAAAAATGGATAACTGAAGCCATCAAAAACATTTGTGTCAGGACGCTCTATTGTTTTAACTCTTCACCAGCACCATATGAAAGGTATGAATTTTTATTGTGCATCTGAGTAGAGAGAGCAAGTTGTTTTCCATGGAGGTGCCTCAACTTTGGAGCTCAATTAGCCTATTGTTTCAAAAGACTATTTTTGTTTGCCTTCAGAGTATATTGCAAGACACACATATTCTGGGTTCTGTCTGAAAGGATGACTTATATGAGGATATGCCTTGAGGGAGAATGAGTTTCTTTTTCAGGGAGGTTTATTTTTCTTCTCTTCAGCTGACTTTGTACTGATTTAGTGATGTTCATTTATGGCTACCATAGCACTGAAAATGTCTCATTTGCAGGATCAAACTCATTGATATTCTTAAATCTTTCACTTCAATAGAAAAAATATATTTAAAGCCATATTAAATCTTGAAGAGTGTGATGAAACTGCCTGTTTGCACTTTTTAAGATGAGCACAAATTCTGTCCATGTCACTACAATCTTTAGTAATGTTTACATTTTGAATGAGGTATTTTCATTACTTCTGCCATTCAATTGTTTGTTTCTTACCACTTCCTTAAACTTCAGGCATGTTTAATCAGATAAATTCATATTCGATGTTTGGTAATCACTAAACACTAATCCCTCATTTGTGGTGTTGACCAGGAACTTTCACATTTAATACAGGTAGAATCAGAAATAATTGAATTGAATTGAATTCTGTGAACACTGAAGGTTAAAGAATAAGTTGAGCTAGCAAACTTTTATAGAGAACCACATTAGCAGATGTCCTGCTCATCTTCTAGACATTTTTAGATTCTAGTAAAGAAATCCCTCCCCATAAGAATTTACAAGGACCATCCACTTCTATCTCCTCAACTTCCCATCTCAGGTGATTCCATCCACTAGCAACACACCTCTTTCAAATGACCAATGAGTCCACTTATTCCCCTTTTTGTCAAGGTTTCCATACAGTTTTCATATTATTTCTCTAATAGACATAGCAAGAATTGTGATGTTCATCACTTCATTCTTAACTTTTAAAAATATAATATTTTTTCTGTGGTTGAATTTAGAAATTAGTGTTTCTAGTGTTCAAATATGTTATGTTCATGTAAATACTTCCAAGGTAATATAGACACTAAGAAAGAAAGAAGAAAAATAAAACCAAAGGGGGAGTTGGAGGGAGAGAGTCCCAGCCAAGACAACCAAATGACTTCCCTTCTTCTGTCACTCACAACTATTCTGCCCCAAAATAGGAACAAAAACATAACAAAACAAAAGTCGGCAAACAGCAAAACAACCTACCTCATGCTCCTCCCCAAAGATATTTTCTCCCAAATCCCAGTGTATATAGTATTAATTAGGTGGAAAGCGGCAATAAAAACACTTAATAAATTTAAAAAATAAATAAATATTATTGGGATTATAAGGAAAAAATAGAGAAAACACAGCAAAGGAGAGATGGAGTTGGTTAGCTGGTTAGTTGGTTAGTCTTCTGAAATTTTGTTCTCAAGCTTCTGAAACAAATATTCTTTTTTGAGGTAATTAAACATCAGTGCTTAATTTAACTAATTTAGGAACCATAATTTTTCCCAGCAGGGGGTGAAGTTCACATAGCTCAACAGAAGAGTCAGCAGGAAAGTATTTACAGACCATAAATGCTAATGCTTTAACAACTAGCTTCAGATATTTTTCTGGAGCTCCACAAATTGTAAATAGCACAACTGTTAACGTAGTGTATGGGTCTATAGCTGTATGCTTGTAATAGTGCATTATTGGGAGATACCAAGTATATCAAATACATAATATATCTACAGCTGGAGTTGAATATACTAGGTGTAAAAGGTTATTAGAGGGCTTGCACATGTGCTGAAATCCAGTATGTTTTATTGGGAAGTCTGAATTGAAATGATATGGGGACTTTCAACATACTCATATTGCATGCCTACCTAATGCCCCTATTCACTAAAGCACTTTAGCATACACTTAATTTTATGAATGTAGTAGTCCCATAGATTTTAATGGGATCTAAGCATGTGCTTAAAGTTAACCATGCCTTAAGTGAGTACTGCCAATTTCAAACATTCAAAAATCAGGCCCATAAAAATCATGCTATTTTAAAAATAATACATTTATTTGCTTTCTAGTCTGAATTGGAACCGTGTGCAGTAAAACTAATGGTGTAAATTTGAAGTAGAGTTCGGCTGTCCAGAAAATATAAGCCTATAATTAGCCTTTAGACAACTCAGTTTCAGTCTAAACAAAGTCAAACACCTATATGGGATTTCCAAAATTGGAGCTAAAGAGTATACATGGTCTGCAGAGAAATAAACTGTTGCATTTAGCAATCCTACCTGGTAAATCTGAACATGCAACAACTTCTATTCATTTACCAAAGATGCAGGAATAGATATTACAGCTGTGAGAATTTATGTAATAAATATTTAGGCAAATTATGTGGCTTTAAGGACTTTGGGAAGTTTTGGATGCAGCTATCAGTGTTGCTAACTTTATGCACTCCTGATCTACAGAATAAACAACTTTTGTAGTGGATTTTTAAAGTTTATATAACAAAACCTTCTGATATTGATTAAATATAGCATCAACACATTACCTGTAAAACAGTAAGGACAAATTGAAATATGTAATAATGTGCTATGACCTAAGTAATATTTTTTGGCTGACCATCATAGTTTCCGGGAAAAGGAGTACTTCACAAAATGTATGCAGCACTGTTCACACAATCCCATTTAGCACTGACAATAAAGGCAACAATTTAAGGACAACATAAACCAGACGCACAACTAAGGAGACAGAGTTAAAACAGGTATCTTCCCATCATCTTTTATGATGGGAACTATGTGTATTTTATAATACCACTTTATCTCAGTATATTATACTATTTCTATAGGATTTTTCTATGCAGCATGTTGTTAATCTTAGTTTAGGAATCCACAACACTTTCAACTGGTTAAATATCAGTATTATCCATTTGGCAGAATTCTTTGCAATGTTCAATTGTTTCAGCAAAGTCAAAAAATTCTGATGCATTCCTCTCCTCTTCCATGCATCTAGACAAATATTTACAGATAGTAGTCTGTATTTTGCCATTATCCAAAATGAACAGCGGCTTCCCCTCCCAACCATGATACATATTTAACAATGAATTGTCTAAGATTTCACAGTAAGCTGTGAACAGCTAATTGTGTACATGCACATAGCTTCTTTAGTCTTTATTGCATCTAGTATTCAGCCTGTAGTAATCAAAATATTGTACGTGGTATTCAGTGACTGTAATCATACCTATTATAACAAGAAATAGAGGAAAAAGGGGATTTGGGGAATTTTCACTGAGCATTTGCAGTTATATAAATTAATTAAGTAATGTGGGCCTCACCAAAGTAGTACAGACAGCACTGGTGTTCATTGCTCACTGAAAATGAGAGCAGGCAAGAGGCACAGTTCTTGAAGCCAGGAACCTGGGGCATAGTCCCAGGAGGTCAGAGTTTCCCCAAATAGTGGGGAAAATGACACCATATATCTATATAACACAAAAAAACTATCTACAACTATATACAAGGGAAACGGAGATGAAATCACTCTCTTAGTAAAGCTAAGAGCACAAAGGAATAGGGGTTCCAACTCTAGCCATGAGGCAGTAAGAGGGAACTAGAGCAGCATTTAACCACACGGCCTGTTATAGACTTGGCTGCAAACATGAGGGGGACACATGGGCAGGTCAACGGACACTGCTAGGAAACCCTTCCCGCCCCAGGTGCACGGTGCACAGGCACACCCTTTTGGAATCCATTCAGAGATCACCACTTAAAGAAGAAGAATGATATTTCACCCATTAATGTTTATAAACATTAGAGTTTAAAATGAATAATTCCAAGAAATGTTTAATTGTGGATTATCAAAAATATTACATACTAGAAAATCAGAGATCATAAGCCAATAACCCAACTTTTAACTTATAAGTTATAAGTTAACAATAACTTTTAAGCCAATAACCCTGTATATTGTCACCTTGATACAGAGACCATTTTTATATCTTTTTCTTTCTTTTTATATAAAGCTTTCTTTTTAAAACTTGTTGGATTTTTTTTTTAGTTGGGGCTCAAAGAGATTGAGTCTGCAGCTCACCAGGGAATTGGTGGGAGGAATTGAAACAGGGTGATCTTCCAGGGTCATCCAGGGAGGAAGTAACGAGGAGACAAGGGGAGGGGGTTGTTTCCCTTTGTTGTGAGACTCAGGGCATCTGAGTCTTGGGGTCCCCCAGGGAAGGTTTTGGGGAGACCAGAGTGAGCCAGGCACTGGAATTCCTGGCTGGTGGCAGCGCTATCAGATCTAAGCTGGTAATTAAGCTTGGAGGTTTCATGCTAGCATCTCATTTTCTGAACTCTAAGGTTCAGATCTGAGTAGGAAAGCTATGACACATACACATACACATCCAAATGCTCCAGTCGTTCTCAAACTTTCCTATTGGTGACTCCTTTCACACAGCAAGCCCCTGAGTGCAACCCCTCCTTATAAATTAAAAACTCTTTATATATATATATATATATATATATATATTTAACGCTATTATAAATGCTGGAGTTGAAGCAGGGTTTGGGGGTGGAGGCGGACAGCTTGTGACCCGCACATAGTAACCACGCAGCCCCCTAAGGGACCATGATCCCCAGTTTGAGAACCCCTCTCCTATATGCAGAAACCATTTAGATGCAGTCCCAACAAACTGTATCATCATAATAGATTTCTTAATTTATAATTTTTATGACATCATTAATGCATCCTATTCAAACATATATTTTGTTTTACATATGATTACATATCAGGTGTCAGATTACAATACTATTGCTTGCATTGAATAGCATTTTATTTCATAAGTAGGCCTTCATGTGACTTCAGTGAGGCTATTTGTAGAGTTAGATACTTTTCACGGTAAGTAAGAGTGTCAAAACATGACCCTATATATGCTGAGTTATATCTAACCACAGTACAGGACTTGAACTTACAACCCTATCACCACATAAAATATTTATTGCTGAATGTTATTTCACTGAAGAGATTAGTACAGCACTGGTATTAACCCCTGCATAATCTAGTAATGGTTTGCAGAATCCAATCCATACCATACATGATGTTTTATAACTACTTTAGATTTCTCAGAGCACAAATGTTCAAGTTCCTTACTCTGGTATGAAAGAATAGGATAAAAACATTCATAGATTCATAGATTCATAGACTCCAGGTCTGGAAGGGACCTCAAGAGGTCATCGAGTCCAGTCCCCTGCCCTCATGGCAGGACCAAATACTGTCTAGACCATCCCTGATAGACATTTATCTAACCTACTCTTAAATATCTCCAGAGATGGAGATTCGACAACCTCCCGAGGCAATTTATTCCAGTGTTTAACTACCCTGACAGTTAGGGTAGTTAACATTGTCAGTTAACTGTAGGACAGTTTTTCCTAATGTCCAACCTAAATCTCCCTTGCTGCAGTTTAAGCCCATTGCTTCTTGTTCTATCATTAGAGGCTAAGGTGAACAAGATAAAGATTCTTAAAGATAAAGCTGCCAGAGCTTTACATTTATCCTCTGCAATGATTTGTTCTAAACCTGGCATCTGCTGGTTAAAGAATAATTAAATAAATAAAATGCATCTTAATGCATAGAATTTTTAATACCAAAGTTCTAGGGGACTATTCTCAACTTGTTTCATGAGACTTTATTGTTAACATGAGCTGCACAGCTAATTCACCTATCACTGCACTGACAATTAACAGTATGAGAGTCATATTTCTTCTTTGGATTCTTAAGTAGAAAGTATTTCTTACAATTTTATTTTTTCATAACTCAGTGGAAAATGATGGCAAACCAAACAGATTGCACAACTTACACTGCCAAGGTCACAAGAAATGTTTTGCTTTTTAGGAATAAGGGAAGGAGGGACAAAAATCCACGTTTCATTGTAGACCTGACTTTCTATCAGTGAAAAATACAGAAATTTTAAGAAGAAAACATTACCTTAATATCAAAAGCTCCTAGTTGGCCCACTTGGTTGTAAAGTTCTAATTGATCCTTGATGGGAGATACCCACAATATCAGCTGACTTAACTGTTGTTCAAACTGGGTGAAATTATTTAGCAGATGCTCAATTTCTTTTTCTTTCTCCGGTAGATCTTTGGATACCTAAAAAATACCAGAAATTTGATTTGAAAGAGAAAAAAATAAGCTACATGTAGCAACATAATAGTGCACTTTTATACTGTTAAGAAAGCATAAATCATATGCACACACTGGAAAGGGAGGAGAGTTAAAGAAATAAATGAACATATTAAAGGACTGTACTAAACAGTTGCATACATTTACCACAACACTCCCCCTGGAAAACAAGTGATGTCACATTTCTCATGTTTTCATTTATTCAGATGTACACTTTCTCCTGTGTGCTACATAAAGGAAGGTTGTTTTCTCAGGAGGTGAAATTGTTTCAGTATAAAACTTTTTACTTTGAATATAATATTTTAATAATGAATATACAAATCTGAAAGGGGCTGGCAGTTAATTTAAGTTCAGATAAACATTCAAATGTCCAAATGCTAACTCAGCCTCTTAAATCTGGACATCTCATGAGAACATGTTTTCTTAGAAGATCTTTAGTTCTGCTTGTTTCCAGTCAGGTTGTAACATGGAAGTACAGATAAAAAAGTACACACAAAAATAGAAAAATAATAAGGGGAATATATATATGTATACAGGCAGGTTCATATTTATCCACAGCGATTCTCAATAGCATCAGAAAGTAAGAGCTACTAGATCGAGAGGGCAAACTAAGGTCCCGCACGTTCCCATTGGCTGGAAAAGGGGAACCACAGCCAATGGGAGCTTGGGGAGAGGTACCCACAGGCAAGGGCAGCGCGCAGAGCCCTCTGCCCTTCCCTCCCCCAGGGGCCGCAGGGAAGTGGTGCTGGCTGCTTCCGGAATCAGCACAAGACCAGGGCAAGCAGGGAGCCCACCTTAACCCTGTTGTGTACCTCTGCCAGCTCAGAGTCACTCCAGGTAAGTGGCACCAGGCCAGAGCCCATACCCCAAACCCCTCCTGCACCCCGCACCCCAACCCTCTGCCCTGAGCCCCCTGCTGTACCCTGCACCCCTCCTGCACCCAACCCCCTGTCCTGAACCCCTGCTGCACCCCACAAGCCTCCTACACCCAAAGCCCCCGGCCTGTGCCCCTGCTACACTCCCTGCACCCCGACCCCCTGTCCTGAGCCCCCTGCTGCACCCCACAACCCTCCTGCACCCAAAACCCCTGGCCTGCACCCCCGCTGCACTCCCTGCACCCCGACCCTCTGCCTTGAGCTCCCTGCTGCACCCCACAACCGTCCTGCACCCAAAGCCCCTACCCTGAGCCCCTGCCTCACTCCGCACACTCCCTGCACCCCAACCCCCTGCCCTGAGCTCCCTCATACACCCTGCACCCCTCCTGCATCCCAACCCCTTGCCCTGAGCCCCTTTCTGCACACCGCACCCCCCGCACACACACCCCATACTCCCTCCTGCATCCCAATCCCCTGCCCCAGCCCTACATTCATGGCCCTGCATGCAATTTCCCCACCCAAATGTGGCCCTCGGACCAAAACGTTTGCCCACCCATGTACTAGATGGTATAGCACTAGTCCGCAACACAGAAGTGCTTGAAATTAAGACAAGAATAAGATGGAAATAAAAATAGTAAAGAAAAAAATCACACAGTTTTTTTCCTTCCAGCATCCTTTAAACCAATGCGGTGCTCACGTTGTATTAAAAAGGGTGGCAATTAATTATTCAGCTTGGACAAAAAAAAATGGGTCTGCACTGCAGATTAAGAAAATCAGTTTCCCTGTGGCCCATGTTTCTAAGATCCGGCTTTTACTAAAATGGCTCTTTTAAAAGTAGCAAAATGAGGGAAGCATCTGATAAACACAATATTCCCTTTGGAATATTAATGTAATATTAATATATTAATGGAAGCACTATTATGCTATTGACTGACTACAAAAATATTACTGATGCATACTACCTACTAATCTTTCATCTCCGTTCTTTACATAACACAATAAATCTAAAACCATTGGAGACCAGAATGCAATGAAGGTTTCTATGAAAAACACAGCTGAGATAAAGGAAAGAAAATATGAATCTCATGACAAACAACTTTCACTTTGTTTTTCCAAATAATATTCAGTTTGAAAATATAAATTTGACTAAATCAAAGGAATAACACTGTTATATATAGTTTATTTTAGAACACCAATGGGTTTTTGTCATTCATATAGTTCCCCAATATGTTAAATGATTTTCACTGTTACTATTTTTCCTTAATACTCTAACACAGTGGTTGACAACCTGTGGCACAATCAGCACACAATTGTGGCCCAGGTAAATGTACAGGTAGTATATATATTGTGTGGGTGTGGCTCAAATAACACAGAGCACTGCACATATGGCCCACAATGGTAAATAAGCTGAGAACCACTGCTCCAATATCTAGTAAAATCTGACCAATAAATCAAATCCCTTTTTGTTTTTTCTTAATCTTGTTAAGTGTAATAAAATCACTTCACTCATAGTACAGCATATGTCCCCTGAGGTGAAGGAAAACAATTAAAAATGCGTCCTTTTCCCTTACATGTTAATTCAATATCTATGCAGACGTTGGCTTAATTTCACAGAAGATTAGCTTCATCTTTCTTACAACATTTGAATGTTAATCTGTAATGTTTAGAAACTTTACTATTAACATAAACAAGTTCAACAGAGATATTATTCTTGAAAGTAAACAGGTGATGATACCAGACACCTCTGTGTTCTTGGGGAACCAGGGTGCAGTATCCAGCCTGACTCATGAAAGACACTCCCGCCTTCCTCCAGCCTCTGCTTAAACCAAAACTCATCAGAGGAAAAAAAAAAAATAAAAACTTGCAGAGAGCAGTGAAGGGTGTTGGGAGACACACCTAAATCTTATCACCCTTGTCAGGAGGAGTTAAGACATCTCCATTAGCATACAGAATGGAGAGCAGAGACAACTCCCCTAGCCTTATCTGCATGAAAGATGGAACAGCAAGACATCTCAATTTACACACAGAATGGAGAACAGAGAACCACACTGAATTCTGGGACCAGAAAAAGCAGGGAAGCACTGCATCATGGGAATCTCTACTCCAGATGCTAATGAACCTATGTCTACACACACCCAGCTCAGCAATTATCAGACCAATTCTAGTAATGAATCCTTAATTGATATCCAAATCGTGAAGCAGCCTAGTTGCATTGTGAGCTCCCTGGAAGAAAACACCACCTATAGCCAAGAGTGATCAGCTCCTATTGTCTAGCCTAAAAAAACCTTGAATCATTAGCTTACCTATAAACAAATTTAGTGTTCTCCCTTCAACCATTGTAATTTCTCTATAAAACTCCCGACTCGCCCTCCAGTCAGTGTTCTGATGCTTAGATCCAAACTATGCATCAGTTCCACTGGGACTCCATATTCTCCTGACTGATCATGCTGAGGGCTCTGCCTGCCTCCTGCCCTCAGGTCCCACAACTACCAGCATCATCTGGGAACCCCGACCAGTTCAAGCTTCAGGGAGCGGTGAGATCCCCTTCTCTCTCTCTCTCTCTCTTTCTCTCTCCATTTTTCCTTTCTACCTTAGGTATTAACCTTTAATAATGTATGTTATGTTGGTTTAGCCCTCCTTGTGTAGTTATCACTATGATTTAGTAAATAACTTTTATGGTTAAGTTGGTTGCTTCTCTCTCTCTTGCTGAACCTTACTCTTTTGTGTTTTTAGCTTCCCCCATTTACTCTGCAGCAATGCTTCTTTTACCTAAGCTAAAGATCCCTGCAGCGCCTAGAATACTGTGGGGTTTGCTCATCAAGTAGGTTACTGCCAGTACAATTGTGTTGTGAAGGTGGGGATAGGGATGTGCTAAATCTGGGACGCTTAAGGATAACAGCTTGAAAGTGCTGCTTGACCCAGTCCATGGAGCCCAGGGGCATATAAGGAAAGTCAGCTTGAAAGTGCTGCTTCATCCAGCCCAGTGAGTCCAGGGACATATAAGGGGTCAGCTTGACAGTGCTGATTGACTCGGTCCGCTCAGACTTGCTCTGTTACTGTACGTGTGGGTGGGTGTGTGCTCATCCAGTTTTAGGGCTGGAGGAACCCAGCCCTGAGGTCCTGCAGGATAGCTCCATTGGGAGGGGACTTTCAGAAGGAAGAAGTAGTGCTCCATATGAAAACACAAGTGACACAAGCAGTAGATTAATAAAATTACAGAATCCCCTTCCCCAGAAAAGTAACCCGAATAAATGAGCATATCTCAAAGTAATGGGCAAATCTGGTAACAGTGATCAGAGGCAGCAGTCCACTATATAAATCTGAGCCTATTCCTGAAAGGTTTAAACAAACTAATTTCAAATCTACATTTATCAGGGGTGTTAAGGCAAGTGTGTTAATAAGAAGAAAGGAGACATTAATATGATGTAAAAGCAGCAAAGAGTCCTGTGGCACCTTATAGACTAACATACGTATTGGAGCATGAGCTTTCGTGGGTGAATACTCATGCTCAAGCTCATGCTCCAATACGTATGTTAGTCTATAAGGTGCCACAGGACTCTTTGCTGCGTTTACAGATCCAGACTAACACGGCTACCCCTCTGATAATTAATATGATTGTTTTCTTTTTCCAAAAAGAAGAGCATAGTTAGCTATATTCTTAGATATATTCAGCTTCTAACATCATTCACATTATTCACACTGAAAATATCATTTAAACAAAAAGGTTGACTTAATAAAAACAGGCTCTCAACCTTTCCAGACTACTGTAATCCTTTCAAGAGTCTGATTTGTCTTGTATACCCTCAAGTTTCACCTCACTTAAAAGCTTACAAAATCAGACATAAAAATACAAGTGTCACATCACACTGTTAATGAAAAATTGCTTATTTTCTCATTTTTACCATGTAATTATAAAATAAATAAATTGGAATACAAATATTATACTTATATTTCAGTGTATAATATACAGAGCAATATAAACAAGTAATTGTCTATGAAATTGTAGTTTGTATTGACTTCGCTAGTACTTTTTATGTAGCCTGTAATAAAACGAGGCAACTATCTAGATGAGTTGATGCACCCCCTGGAAGACCTCTGAGTATAGGTTTGCCAACTTTCTATTTGCAGAAAACCAAACCTCCTTACCCTGCCTCATCATTTCTCCAAAGCCCTGCCACTCCTCGCTCCATCCTCCCTTCCTCTGTATAGCTGCACCTCAGAAATAGTTCCAAAAGTTCACGGTCTGCCCTCTAAACAGAATAATTCCTGATGTTTTTGTTTTTTTCCTGCAGCCCCCACAATCTATTGATTAGCATTTTGTTCAGATTGTAAATGGGTATCCACTATTAACAAAAAAGTACTCAATTTGCACATGGCCAGAGTGGGAGCATCTCTCTCCCCTCCCCTCTCCCATCGCATGACAGGAATATGTGAATAACCTTCTGATGACCTACTTTAACTCGCAGACCTAGTGAACATAATTTTTAGTACTTACATACATAACTCCTCACAAATTTTCCATATACACATCTCAAAATGATTATGATGACCATCATGACTCAGGTTTTCATTAAAGATGACATTCTTTGGACTAACATGTAGATACTAGACCCAGGGGATTCCTGTAACCCTCACGTACCCCTGTGACCTCTGCCAGCTGACATCAGGAAGTCCTGAGGGTCATACTCTGTTCATAAAACAGTTGACTCCTGCGCTAAATACTGTAGCACTGGCATGGGATTATCTTTGTAAGAAGAAAAAATACATTTGTTAAATGGTTAATATTTTGAAAAACATCATAAGGTTCCATGTCAACTATCAGAGGGGTAGCCGTGTTAGTCTGGATCTGTGAAAGCAGCAAAGAATCCGGTGGCACCTTATAGACTAACAGACGTTTCGGAGCATGAGCTTTCGTGGGTGAATACCCACTTTGTCAGATGCATGTCAACTAATTTATCATGCAAAAAAAAAAAGTCATATCTATAATATGAATTAACTTCTTAGATGAGGTCTTGAAAAACATCAAAGATTATTCTATAGATTCCTAACCCAAGGACATGAGACTTATTATGCAACATAAAGAAACAAAGATAAGGACTCCAGTTAATAGTTATCTTAAAAGTACCTGAGATTAGCAGATTTTGACAGTATGTCAATAAATGAAACCCCTGTAAAATCCAAGGAGGGTATTCTATGCTACCATATGGGAAACCCAAATTTTTCTCTGTTGGGAGAAGTTTCAGGCAAGACTATTATGAAGTGAAGGCAATAGAAAAGGTTGAGACCTGTTCAATACATTGTTTTTACCATAGCTAGTTGACACCAATCAAGAAAATGTCTGGTCAGCTTGAGGAAATTAGAAGCACTTCTACCAGCCAAGGGAGCAATGGGAGAAAACAAGCAAACTAGTTTTAAGATAGAGTTTGATAAATTTATTAAGTGAATTATATGATGAGGTTGTCTGAGATAGCAGGGGACTGGATTCAATGACATAGGAGGTGCCTTCTAATCCTATTCCAATATCAGTAGGCTGCTAAAAACCAACTGTATTATTCCCTATGAACATGTATTACTATCCCAGAACACTGGTTTGGCTGGCAACAAATCAACAGAACATAGAAAGATACATCTTTGTCTGCCTCCAAAGAAAAGTGAACCTGTCAGAAAAGTGGATTAAAGAAAGAGACTCTGACTTTAACATCAAAGAATCTTTGCAGTTTTGCTGCGTGTGTCAAAATATTAATTTTAAAACTTTAGATACTGAAATTTAATACTTCAGTTGAAGAGTTAAGTTAGACTGAATGGCATCTTAAGTAACAGAATAATTGAAAAGATTTAAGCTCTAAATTAGCAAGCAGTGGATGATGCTAATTGTATATAAACTGACCCAGGTTTTCACAAGATGTTCATTATTGTTGTAATCTTAAAATGCATACCATTTTGAAGTAATTTAATTTTACATCACTGAATATTCATATTTTTACTGTCTGCATTAAGATAAATTAAAAAAAAAACTACCAGAAAAGTAATTAACATCTTTGGAAATATCAGAATGTTCTGAGAAGTTTGAATAAAATAACCTCAGTTCAAAAGTTTGAATCTTTATACGAATATTTTTATATCACCCCCCTTACAGAACTAAGAAGTAAGCTCAAGGGCTGTTTCCAAACTTAGGTGTTAGAAGACCTTTTATCCCTCATAAGGAACTTAACTATCACTACAACAGGTCCTTCCCCTTCCTTTTTCATTTATTGTAAAACTACTGACACTATTGTGCATTGAAACTTTTCCTATGAATTATTATTATTTTTTTGGCTGATTGTTCAGCTCAAAGATATTCCTCTATACATTGCACACGGAGATGGAAGCAATGTGGAATGCAAAATCAGTGCTGTAGTCCAAGGCAGAAAAGGCAGTGTCAAAGTGGAGCAAAAATCACTGCAGTTGCAATCTAGGCAGTTAGGCTGGAGTGATACTGGAAGGCAAAAACAAACAAAAAGATGTAGCAGGTCCATAAGAAAACAGTTTAACCTAGGATTAAAAACACTAACTGTAACTGTACTTATTGCATGGCATTATTAAAGCATAAAGTACAGTTATGTGCACTAAGGGTACGTCTACACTACGGGATTATTCTGATTTTACATAAACCGGTTTTATAAAACAGATTGTACAAAGTCGATGCCATCAGCCACCTAAGCACATATAATTCGGGCAGTATGCGTCCATGTCCAGAGTAGTGTGCATTTCCGGCAGCTTTGCACTTGGGTAGCTATTCCATAGCTTTCCCATATTCCCGCAGTTCCCCTGCCCCTGTCTGAATTCTGGTGTGAGGACCAGTGTCTGATGGGACAAAAATCATTGTCGACGCGGTGGTCTGGGACAAATGCGGTCAGTATTCCTTCCTCGGGAAAGCAATGAACAATCATTCGCGCCCTTTTTCCCTGGATTGCCCTGGCGATCCATAGCACGCAACCAGGAGCCGTTCACTTTTCTTTTTTTTTTTTTTTTTTTTCTAATCCACGTTTGTGTTCTGGATTGCCGCGACAAGAGCGATACTCCAGCTGTTACACAGCAGCTTCATTTGTTTTGCATGATAGCAGAGCGTTATCAATCTTCTTTACCATCTGTGCTGGGTAACTTGCATGAGATGCGTTATCTGTCCCTCTTACTGTCTGTGCTATATGGTTGCCCTGGCTGAATCAGCGGGGCCAAAAGCCAAACTGGGATGACTCCCCGATCATTCCCTTTATGTTTCTAAAATAAGTAGTCCGCCTCAATATGGGCAGTTTACTAGAACCAGTGTTCAGAGGCACATGCTCTGTGTCAGATCCCCAAAATGATGGCTGTTATGCCATTCTCGGGTGTCCCCTGCAACAACCCCACCCATTGCTTCCCTCCTCCCCCAACCTTCCTGGCTACCGTGCGGTGTCCCCCCATTGTGTGTCATGAGTTAATAACAACGCTGGAATAAGAAACACTGCGTTTTTAGTGAATAAAATGAGGGAGGCAGCCTCCCGTGCTATGACAGTCCAGGCAGACATTAACTGCGGGAAGAACCCAGCATGCGCTGCTATGACAGTCCAGCAGGACAGAACTTTCTTACACAGGAAGGGCAGGGGGTGATTGAAGCTCAGCCCTAGTTGCTATGATGAGACGGTTACCAGCTTTCTGTACCAATCTACTGGGAATGACAGGAACCATTCCAAATTTTACCCAGGCGCCCCCCCCCGCCGACCTCCCTCAGGCCAGCCAGGGGTATTCAGCAGTATCAAGCATAGACCATAGGCAGTAACTTCACGTTGATAGGATGAGTTACCAGTCCTACTGCACCATCTGCCACCAGGGAGGGGAGATGAGCAAATACTGCACTTCACTGCTGCACATGCGGTCTACAAGCAGCATTCGAACAATAGGGTGACATTGCAAGAAGTCAGAAATGATTTTCTTTCCCTTTTCTTCACGTGTGGGTGGTGGGGAGTAAATGAGGAGCTATTCCCTGACACCAGACAATGTGTTTGAACTACAGGCACTGGGAGCTCCCAAGAATGCAAATGCTTTTCGGAGATGCTGTGGAGTGATAGCTGGAGTCCTCCTAGTACCACTCCCTCCATGAGCGTCCATTTGATCTCTGTTTTCCCGTTACGCCTGTCACCCGCACTGTAGCCTGGAGATTTTTTTCCAAACCTTTGGCATTTCGCTTCTGTAACGGAGCTCTGATAGAACAGATTTGTTTCTCCCATACAGCGATCAGATCCAGTATCTCCCATACGGTCCATGCTGAAGCTCTTTTGATTTGGACTGCATTGCACCTGTGCTGATCAGAGCTCCACGCTGGACAAACAGTAAATGAAATCTAAATTCGCGGGCTTTTCGCTGTTTACCTGCCACAGCATCCGAGTTCAGATTGCTGTCCAGAGCAGTCACAGTGGTGCACTGTGGGATACCGCCCGGAGGCCAATACCATCGATTTCCGGCCACACTAACCCTAATCCGATATGGTAATACCGATTTTAGCGCTACTCCTCTCATTGGGGAGGAGTACAGAAACCGATTTAAAGAGCCCTTTATATCGTACAAAGAGCATTGTAGTGTGGACGGGTACAGCGTTAAATCAGTTTACCGCTGCTAAAATCGGTTTAAATGCATAGTGTAGTCCAGGCCTAAGTATGTATTTCATACCTTAACATGTTTGGCTTTCTTTTAAGTTTAACCTTAATTCAGAATTTCCTGCGTGTGTAGTGCTCATTTTGCCCTCAAAGTACTGGTGCACTTACTGATCTTTTAGTATAATTCAGATGTTGGTAATGAGAAAGTAGAATGATTCACCTGGCTCTAAAAAACCTCCCTCACTGGGGTGTTTCCCCATTAGTAACCACATATTATATCTTACTTCAAATATGACTGTTATTAATATTACTGTAAAAGTTGTCACAAATTCATTATAAATGTGAATGAGGGGGGCAAAATAGTTTAATTAAATGTGGATTCTTAAAAAGTACCTTAGATACATCAACTGACATGAATTTTTACTGCACATTCTTTTATCTTAATTATGAACAGAGAGAAAACAGGTTCTAACTAAAACTATCATTTGACATAATAGCATAGTGTGACATAGTCCACTGTCTCACAGAGGTTTGGCCACAGAAAGTATTAGATTTAATTTAAAAAAAGACTAAAAATCTATCTTATGAAGAAAAGACTGTTTTGGATTACTTACAGTACAGTAGCTGCATCTTGCAACAAAACACTAAGAATTCGAGGCGCAGAAGTCATACCAACATTTCTTTGTTGTTGTTGTTGCTGGATTTTTGTTTGTTTTTAAGTATCCTAAATTTTCACATAACCATGCAGGGTTCATGAAACATTAAGAATCTTAATGAGATAAGAGAGAGAGAGAAAATGTATGTCTAGTAAAAGATTTATTGACCTATCTGACAATTAAGCAGTCAATGCATGTGGCTTCCCAGAAGACGACGCAAAGCTGCAATATCTAATAATGATCAGATGCAAAGGTGAATGCAAAACAAAGAGAGGCCACAACTTTATTAATTCAATAATGAGGTGGAGCACTATCTGCCCCTTACCTCTGACACTGCAGATATTTAATTAGGTCCAGTTTGAAGTTACAGAGGGCACATCATATAACCAATGAGTTGGGACAGATCCTTGTAAGTCTAACCGCTAGGACTCAGCTCAGTTCTGAGTGTGCTCATTCTCTCCACCTCCCACAATGGGGGAAGAAGGTAGTAAGGCAGACATTGGTCTGACAAGTTTAGGTCTCCCCTTCTCCTTACAAGTACTCTAACCCATGTCATGGTTTCTTTTACCTCTGGGAGATGATCCTTTAGCTTTTTGCCTGCAGTAGACACTGGCCAAAAGTTGTGACAGACATTACTGTAACTTCCTAACCATGAAATTCCTGCATCCTTTTAACCTAAGCACTGCAATTCTCTGAGGAAGCTGAAAAACCCTCTAGACTCCTACAAGTTTTGGGTCAATGGTAAAAATTTCCTGAACTATAGGGAGGAAGGGCAGGGCACTAATCATGATGAAATGTCCCCCAGATGACTGGGAGGGCTTTACACTGAGTGGAGACATAAGAGAAACTCAAATCCCCTTGCTCTCACCTGGCTGGCCAATGGGATACAGAGAAGCCCCTCGCCCTCCCCCAGGCATACACTGATGTCCATTTTGAGGCAGGAGAAGGAGCTCAACTCCAGTATGTCTGGGCACAGGGTCTCCCTGTGACAGACCCTACATACTACTATAATAATTGTTGTACAAACTATACCTTGTGAGGTATCATTTGAAAATTCATAATTTGATAGTCAATATTGTCCTGATAAAATACTTGTGGCAACACAAAATGTGGAGTTATAAAATTTCTCTGTATGATGCTGTTAATACATGTTCCAGATTACAGCCCCTACCCAAAGCAGAAGTTCGCAAACAGGGAAAAGAATGTGTGCTGTGCTTAATTTGCATTTAAGCGGTAAACAGAGTCATCAAGCAGGAAGAAGAGACAAAGGACGTTCAAATAGTTGAAAAAAACAGCAGGGGATATTCTTCCACATAGACTCTTTGTCTCCTGAATCTTAGCTGGAAATGTTTTTTTCATGAGGGGAACTGAAACTATAAAAAGAAGGGACAAATACCCCAAGTGACTCCCTCTCTCTTCCTCTGCCCATCACATTCACCTGAAGCGACAAAGAAAGGCTTTGCTGGATTCTGACAGAAGTTTATTCAGTAAGACTGCTGAAGGCATGTTGGGAAAATTTGCTTGAATCTGATATAGTTTGGCTGGCCGGCTGCAGCACCCAGCGACATAGCTGGGAGTCACATGCATGCTGGCAGCTGTTTGTGAGCAGCCCAGACTGGAGGCTACAGTAGCAAAGCACTGTAAACGGCAGGCCAGGTTAGAGCGCAGGTGTGACATAGCTACTCATTGGTCTGGATTGTACCCCAGTATGTCATAATGGTACCAACACTGTCAGCTATCTCCAGAGTGTACTGAGATTCCAACCATACTGAAACTCCTTTCTCTGAAAACATTGGGGTCATCCCTCAGCTTCTCACAAGTACACTTGGCAACTACTTAAACCTTTCTCTCCCAGTGGATAGCTATATAGTCTTTGCCTATCTGGTTAGAAGGCATGGGTGACACAGCTACTCATTAGTATGGATTTTACCCTGGTATGTCAAATTCCCCTCTCCTTTTGAGAAGTTGGGTGTCCTCCTGCTGGCCCAAACAAATTACCCCCACCCTACTAAAACACGGCACTGTGCCATATGATGATACAATTTATCACATCTTCCACGGTGATAAGGTGTGATATGTCATCGGTATAGGAAAGCATGATTTAACATAACCCCACCCATCGAATGTCTGAAACACACACAGATGCTTTTACCCTACATGCAGAATTAGTACAGAGCAGTTCAGTAGTTATGTTCATACCTGTCTCCCTTGTTGGCAGTTGGTAATACCTTCCCTGTTGTAACCTTGGGGGCAGCCGGTTTAGGAAGAAATCACTTGAGGCCAGACAGCAGACAGCTAACAAAACTACCATTTATTTACACACACAGAGCTCACCTAACCGGCTGAAGCAGGCTAGGCTATCCCCTAATAATCTAACTCAGTTGCCATGGGAACACAAAAGCCATGACAACCACCAATACACAACATATTCCTACCACCCAAGAAGAACATCCCCTAAATAAAACACACACTAGACTAGCGAAGGAGAGGTAGACTACCCCATCCCGGCTAAACCCTGGGGATTATTTTTGCCCGATAACCATGGCGTTTGCCCTAGCTAAAAGATCCAGCCGATGAGGAGGCCTTCTGTTCTCTAGGTGGATTACAGCAAACTCCTGGTATTTTTGCACCCGAAGTACCATGGCGCTCAAGGTCCGCAGCCACGAACTGGGTGAGGTGTATCAGCTCATTGCTGGGCAAAGGGGTATCTCAGCCGCCAAGGCAGTAATGGAGGAGAACAATGTCAGAAACAGGTGATTTGTGATTCGGTGTCTCACCAGAAGAGGTGAAGTCAGACCAATCAACTGCAGATGTGTCCTGAGGACTGGCATGACCTGGCAACAGCTGATCTACATGTTGCCGCCAGGTAAGATTTTTCTCTGCAGTCCGGACTGTGTAGGAAAGGATGGTCCTGTCTTGAGTGATGATCGTGGCAGGGGGACCCATTTTTAGCTCTGGAAGTATAATTCTGAGCAAAACTGGCATGTCCCAGGCTAAAGGTTTGGTCTTTGGCCCTGGGCTGCCCATCTGATGAACTTTGATATTTGCTGCTGATGTTGCACAATTTGTCGGGGGATTCAGAAGGTTTATTCAGCAGATCAAAGCATAACCTGAGGATGCGCAGCTGTTCGTCTCATCATTAGAAAGGCCCTAGGATGCCTGGGTCGTAGCATGATGGTTGTTTCTGTAAGGAAAGCTAAGAAGGGTATCAACAGTGCTTTTGAATGGTCAGTGTTGCGTCGCCTTTACTGATTTTTCAAAAGCGTGTGTTTCACTGTCTGCACAAATCTTTCAGCTAATCCGTGTGTGGAGATGGATGATATTGGTGCTGACATGATACTGGTTAATTGGTGTATCCCATTTGCCTTCATAACAATTTTGAAACTCCATGAGAGACGTAACTGCGGTCCATTGTCGCTCACAAGTTGTTCTGGCAGACCGAAATGACTAAAGAGTCCCCGAGTTTTTGGATAGTACTCTCTGCAGTAGTGGACTGCATTATAGAGACTTCTGGCCATTTAGAATGGGCATCTACTGCCACCAAGAACATGCTTCCTTCAAGGGGGCCAGCGAAGTCAATGTGAATACGTTGCCACGGGTTTCAGGCCAGTCCCATGGTGTAGGGGCGCCCACTGGGGTGCATTCCTCACACCCTGACATGACATACAAGCTTTTTGCCTTCTCTTCAATAGCACTGTCCAATCCAGGCCACCAAAAATAAGCTTCGTGCAATTTCCTTCATGCGCACTATTCCACAGTGACCGGAATGTAGCTGTTCTAACATCTGTGATCTCAGTGGTGTGGAATAATGACACGTCTCCCCCACAACAAACAACCAGATTGGACCGATAACTCTGTCCTCCTGGACATGTAGGTAACGAGGTTGGTGAGACCGGAGAGGTTTGTCGAGATTTTCCACGCATCACCAGGTCCATAACTTGGGACAATACTAGGTCAACGCGAGTTGCCTTCTTTATCTGAATAGCAGTGATGGGTGTATCTCTACCTGTCAAAGTAGAAGATTTCCTTTTGGTACTTATCCTTGATGTTTGACCGGCAAAGGCAACCTTGAGAGGCCATCTGCATTGCCGTTGCAGAGTGGATTTCCGATATTTGATTTCATATGTGTGTGCTGAAAGTAACAATGCCCATTGCAATACAACTAGCAGCTAATGGGGAGAATGCCTGTGTAGGTCCAAAATTGACGTCAGGGTCGATGGTCTGTGAGAAGAGTAAATTGTCGCCCAACAGGTACTGATGAAACTCCGAATTCAAACAATTCCTAATGCCTCACGTTCGATTTTGGGCGTAAGTTGTGATTTGGTTTGCTTAGAGTGCGTGAAGCAAAAGCAATAAGTCAATCTCTTCTCTCGAAGGCATAATGTGGTGACACGACTGCTCCCACTCCATAAGGGAGCATCGCAGGCCAATGTAGGGGTAAGGATGAGTCAAGTGCGTTTAGAACTTCAGAATTGTAGCAAAATGCATCCTTAGCTTTGTTAAATGCAACATCAGAGGTCTTCAGGTCACATTCCAGGCTTGTTCATGCCCAAGGAGCTCATGAAGTGATTTTAGCAGTGTGGCTAACTGTGAGATGAACTTTCCATTAATGAGCCTTCCAGTAGTCCTAGAACAACGCAGTGCAGCTGGCTTACATTTCAGTGGGGGAGCCTCCACAAAAGCTTTTAACTTTTGCAGGGGCCTTATGAAGACTGTGCAGAATCAATGATATTCCCAGATATTCATCAGAGGGCTTGAAGAGAATCACACTTGTCTTTGCGACTCGTAGCTCATACTCCCGAGTCTTTGTAGGGTAGCCTCTAAATTCTTTAAGTGATCTCTTCATTACCTTCCCAGCGACCAGGATATCAATACCAGATTAGCACTGAACCTCATGAGCAGCCCACAAGATCTGGTCATAGCCCTTTGGACCATGGCTGGGAGCAGACGTTATTCCGAAGGTAGGCGACAGTATCGATAAAGCTCCTTATGATCATAATAGTCAACAGCTTGGAGACTTTTCATCGAACGTGCATCTTAAATATGCTTGATCCAGATCAGTCTTACTGAACTTTTGTCCCCCAGCCAGGCTTGCGAGAGGGTCATCGATGCGGGAAGCGGTATTGCTCTGCACACATACACTGGTTGACAAGTGACTTTAAAATCACCGCAAAGATCCAGAGAGAGCCATCTTTCTTTCACTATTGGACGATAGGAGTGGCCCATGAGCTTCATGGTACTGGTATTAGGAATCCATGGTGACCAGTGCGCTCCAGGTCTGCTTCAACTTTTGGCCTGATGGCAATAGGGACAGTTCGGCCTTTCAGATATTTTGGTGGCACTGTCAGGTTAATGTTCAATGTCACAGTGATTCCCCTTCATACTTCCAAATCCTCTCCAAAAACAGCCAAGCATGTTTCCTAGTATAGGGGTTAGACTGGGTTTCTTCTTTAGTCATCCGGTGCAGTTCTGCCAGTTCAGGTTGAATCTTCCCAAGCCAAGACCTACCCCATTAAGGCTGGGTAGTTACTCTCACCACGAAGCAGTGGCAATTTAGCAGCCTGTCCATTGCAGCTCCACCTTAACATAATATGCCCAACATGGGGCAAAGCTCTCCCTGTATACATCTTCAGAACAGTTTTTGTTGCCTTAAGCAAGAAGATGCTGTAGCTTTTCTTTATACACAGTCCTCGGAGACCAGCGAGAGGGCTGTACCGGTGTCCAGTTCCATGCGTATAGGTTTGACATCCAACAACAGGGCGTTACCCAGTATTCATGATGAGCCCACTGCCAAAGACAAAAACATGCAGTGGCACTTCCACTGTGATAGAAGGTGTACATTGATCATCCTGGCGTCATGCTACTAGGTAGCGAGTTCCCTCTTTTTGTTGGCTCAGACCACAGGCCTCTAATTTCTTTTTGTTGGTGACAAGGCACACTCAATGTGTTCCCTTTTTGGCCACAGTGTCGACACCCAGGTCCTTACACCAGCATTCTTGATCGCCTGGTACTGGCTTACCCACGCAGCGGTGGGGTAACATTCTTGACTCTGCACAGGTTTTTGTGGGTAGGTCTGTGACACTTTTCGCGCACCCTAGGGATGAACCGATGTATTGCGCCTCATTGTAGCCAGTATCCATGGAGACAGCAATATCAACAGCCTTCAGGTGTAATGTAAGCTGAGCCTCTGTCAGTAGGTCGCTCCGTATTAGCTTCACGTGTACAGGCACACACTAACGCTGATCCAATTTTTTCTTAGGCATCATGTTAACATCTCTTTAAATCACACGTGTTCTGCTAGCTTTTTTTAAAATTGCTACAAATGGTACCAACTGTTTTCATCTTCTTTTTTGATCTCTATTGTGGAATCCTATATCTTTCAGCAGTTACCAGTGGTTTTGGGGAAAAATGGACCCAGGATTTCCACAACGTCACCTGTAAGATTCGAGTCTCAGGCTTAACAGGGTGTAGTAAGCTGCAATAGCAGGAAGTAGGGTTTTAGCCCCATACAAACATTTAAGAAATATTGGTAACCTTGCTTCGCTTCTGTAATGTCGATTTGCAATAACAAAAAAAGCTCAAAACGGCTCCAGTTATACAATTGCCAAATGCTCTTATTTCTCATCAAAAGGTTTCCATGTGGCCTGGTTCAGAAATAGCCATGATTTTTAGTTTTCACTCTCACACAGTCCAGTGCTCAAACAAGCAGTTTTTTGTTTGTTTGTGCTTTACCTTGCTTTCTACTTCCGTTCTTGTTTACTGGGGAGCAGCACTGGAATCGCATCCGTCATCACCACTTGTTATATCCTTGGGAGCAGCGGTAGTTTAGAAGAAAATCACTTGAGACCACCAGACAGCAGACAGCTAACAAAACTACCATTTATTTACACACACAGAGCTCACCTAACCAGCTGAAGCAGGCTAGGCTATCTCCTAATAATTTAACTCAGTTGCCATGGGAACAAAAACCATGACAACCAAATACACAACATTCCCAACCAATATGTATCAAAGATTCAATTATGGTCTCATTGACATTAATGACAAAGTTCCAAATAACACAGATGAGAGCAGGA
The DNA here is from genome assembly GCF_003597395.2 of Chelonoidis abingdonii. Taxonomy (NCBI): domain Eukaryota; kingdom Metazoa; phylum Chordata; order Testudines; family Testudinidae; genus Chelonoidis; species Chelonoidis abingdonii. The sequence goes on along the minus strand of NC_133769.1, from coordinate 219,940,184 downwards.
TTGATCCCCTGTATCAGAAACAAGTGTTCAGTTTGAACTTTGCTTCATTTCTATGTGGACATAGTAAACTATCCCTCTGGGGTAGTCATTTTCTGAGGGTGAATAGTCAGGCATTTTGTTACTTTACATCTATGAATTAGAGAAATTCTGTAGAATTAGTTTCAGCAGAGTGACAAGGCACTAGCTTACTAATCAGTGATATGCTAAACTTTCCCTCAAAAAAAAAAAAAAAAGCAAACACAACTAACAAATGAACAAAATAACTTTTTCTGGCTCTGGTGAGACACAAAAAATTGTTTTTGTCAAAAGAATTTGTGTACATGTGACCAAGGACAGCATTTGGACATCAGATACAGGGGGTTCAATTTAAAACAATAAATAATACACAAAATGCTTTAGAATAAAATAAGTACACTGGAGTCATTACTACCAGCTTTGGCAATCAGCTGACACAGACATTTAGTATTTTGTCAATTAAAAAGTACTAGACATATTTATATTCCCTCTGCGTAGATTTATACAAGTCAATCAAAAACAGAACTTTTAAAAATTTTGTTCAATTTTTATATTGCTTCAGACTAATTCCTCTGGTTCCCTCTGGCAGCTTTCTACTGAACTAGTTTAATAGTTACAGGAGAATTCCTCTTCCATATGCCCCCTAATTCCCGGTGTCATGTACTTCTTCCACACGATTGGTTGCAGAGCTTCTACTAGCAAGTCAGACTCTTGTACTAGATATGTACTAGCTATTGAGTTTCTTTTATAGAGAGATACTAGAGATGTGTTTTACATGAGATCCTTTAACAAACATCCAGGAATACTGTGGCAAGAAAAAAAGCAGTAAATGCTCAGAATATCCATAAATCCCAGTAATCCTCAATTGCTGGACAACCTCTGAGAGCTATGGTTAGTGGATGCCTGCCAGATTTTTGTCTCCCTTCTCCTACTGAAGACTAAAGCAGTGTATAGCTTGGCTACTCCACAGAATCTGCTTCTTGAGATTGAAATAAAAAATAAATGAAAAACAAACCACTTTTCTTTTAAAATGGTTACATTTCAAAACATATTTTTGCATATGAAGATATATAGTTTGCACTACTAATTATAAAAAAAAGTATTGTTTTCACGTAATGTATATGTATAATTCTGTTACTTATCTACTCTACATAAAAAAGGGTATCCCTTTTAAGGAAACAGTTATTATACAGAGATTTTTTACAAGCAAGATGCCCTTTCTCTAGCTAGCTATCTGAATAGCTCTTTGTAGGCTAACCATTATGTCTCAGTATCAGAGCGGAACATATAATTGGATCCTAAATGCAGCAGTTCTGACAAACTTGATGGAGTACAAGTTTGAATAAAAAGAATGTAATATTCTTGATAGGTATGCTTATTCCAAAACAATTGCTGAGCTTCAGCAAGCATATGAAGTTTATTGAGACATTATAGATAAAACAACATAGTGCAGCATGCTAGTTTTATTTTACTGTTTAAACATTGAAGCACAGATGGAAGTTTGAATGTTTTGAGACAGTTAATCTTCTGAGGTATTTGGCTGTGTGATAGGTAGTATCTAATTCCCAAAGGTGCATACACATCATATGAAATAAATATAATAATATACTATGGCCGTCACACTAAAAGACAAGCATAGGAAATATTTTCTTGTTCTAGCAATGCTCGTTACAGGGGATGGATTTAACTATGAAATAATCTAATATACAGTATCTTTAGAATAACAGTAGTGTGTTGTGTGGGTGCTGACAGTCAATGCTTGTCAATAGAAACACCATAGATATTTCCTATTCTAAATAGGGGGAAACAAATGGTATCTTGCAGCCCGATCCTGTAAACTATTCTGTGAGGCTGGGCCCCTCTGTGCAGGTGCAGACATCTGCCTATATGAAGCACTTTGCAGGACCAGAGCCTTGGATACCATTTTATGGTAAATGGCGACAAAATGCCAGCTTTTTAACATTCGCCATAGTGTATGCACAGAAAAAGAGAAAATGTAACTCACTGGCCAAATTACTTTCCTTAGACAAGCAGGAACTAGGAGCAGCTTCCATTTTGTCCCCCTTCCTCCCACTTCAGCTAAGTGATGCTAGCAGGGAAAAAGATGGAAAGGAGTGAGACAGGAAGAGACATTTGCATCAGCTGCACTGCAGCCAACCTATGGCAGGGTTAGAATCAAAGCAGGCTTCTGCTGAGGCCAGAACTTGTGAAACATAGAAACTATCACAGGAACAGGAGGTTACCATTTTCTGCCCCAGCCCAAAACGGAGAAATTGTTTCTCACTCACGTACCTACTTTCAGAAAAGTTTATTCCTATTAAAATGTGCTTTCCAGGCCGTATTGACTATCCCAACAGGTTCTGGCATTTTATTTTAATATACCAGGTAGAATTTTTCTCTATAAGTTAACCACTCCATTTCTTTCTCCTGTATGAGTGTTGGACAGCCTATCTTGTGGTACACGCTATGGATGGGAAAAGAGGTATTTGCCACAAGAGTAAATATTTCATTTTTCCTTTCTGAATTAGATATACCAGAAGGTATTAACATCCATCTTTATTTTACTATAAATATCAATCTTACTTTTAGGACTACTCACCTTGGCAAGCAATCCATAAAAGAAGGTTGTCTAGCTAAGGAAAATGCTCAAAGTTTAAGCCATCTGTAAGGTTGGGGGCTTAGTGCCTTTTCCACTTCCCTCATGGAGGTTGCAGATAGGGAGTCATGTCCTTCATGGATTGGAAACAAACCTATTATTGGAGACTGATACCACTTTGTTCATGGGAGAGGTCTATACTTTCCACATGGCCACTCATGCACTAATATGACTTGAGTACCTTAGTCAGATGAACCAGGGCAGGGCATGAAGAGAAGGTGTACCCAGCTAATGGTATAGGTAGGACACATGAAAACACGTACTGCTCCCTATTAGTCGTGCACTAATTACCTGCTGGGAGGCAACAGCACACACAACTCATGTTAATGAAAAAAAGCTGAAGTTAATTTTGTCAGTTTTAACTACATGTTGTGTGCATATCCTGTGATACTTCTAGTGCCTGACCCTGCACTGCTGAAATCAATGAGAGTTTTACCGTTGGCCTCAGGGGGATGAGATCAAGCAGTTAGTGTTCATTAAGTGAGGGAAGAACAGATACACATAACTAGGCAAAGTGAATTCACATAGCTTAAGGCCAGAAGGGATCATTAGATTACCTAGTAGGACCATCTGTATATCACAGGCCATTAAAGTTCCACTATATTGAACCCTATGAAACACGTTGACTAAATTATAAATTTGTGTTCAAATTAAGCATTTTTTCCACAAAGGCAACCAGTCTTGATTGAGAATCCACTACTTCCTTTTGTTAGGTTTCAGAGTGGTAGCCGTGTTAGTCTGTATCAGCAAAAAGAACGAGAAGTACCACAAGTACTCCTCGTTCTTTATCCTTTTGTTAGTTTGTTCCAGTAGATGATCACCTTTCTGTTAAAAATGTGTGCCTTACTTCCCATTTGAATTAGTCTGGCTTCAGCTTCCATCCATTGGTTCTTGCCATCCCTTTCTCTGCTAGCTTAAAGAGCTGGTTAGTATGTGGTATTTTCTCACCATGAAGGTACTTATTATACCCTGTAATCAAGTCACCTCTCAGTCTTCTTTTTGATAACTAAACAGATCGAGCTCTTGAAATCTCTCACTGTAAGGAATTTTCTCCAGCTCTCACATAATTTCTTGCAGCTCTTTTGTGCACTGTCCAATTTTTCGAGATTCTTTTAAAAATGTAGACACTAGAATTATATTCAGTATTTCAGTATTGTCTTATTGATGCTATATACAAATGTAAAATCATTTCCATACTCCTACTCACTATTCCACTGTTTACATATCCAAGGATTGCATTAGCACTTTTTGCCACAGCATCACTGGGAACTGATGTTCAGTTGCTTGTCCACTATGACCACTAAACCCTTAGGTACTGTGCAAGCTAACCACTAAGGTCTGCACCTTCATACGTGGCCTACAGCTGCGTTGTTTTTTTTCAGAAACTGTCAAATAACACTGTATTTTAAAAGAATGCTCTTTGTAAACTTCATGTGTATATGGATATTAGAAGATGATAAAACATAATAATAATATACTGCACTGAGAGAGTCCCAAACAAACCTATTTCATTTTGACAACTGAACAGTTCAGAACTGTTGTTGCTGCTTCCCCCCGCCCCAATATTTTCTGTACTTGCTTGCATTTTTTTCTCTCTCTCTCTCTCTCTCTCTCTTTGAGATTTGTCATTATGCACATTATATGTTAGCTTATGTTTTGTGATTCTGGGCAATCACACTGTATATGATCATCTCCATAACAGTTAGTTAAAGAAATGCTAATATTATAACATACTATTGTGACCGTGTGCCCCATAAGGCTTCATGGCAATATGCTTACGAATGTATATATGATATAACTGGAATATGTTTTATGCTAATATATGCCATGTAACATATCTATGTAAAGTTTATGATCTACTGAATACATTCCTCCTATCTGTATGCATGTATCATTTTTGTACTTGAAGTTATGAATATTGGCTGTGTACTGGTTTAATTTTTATGTAGCCTTTGTAAAGCATTTGGTCAGCTTCTTGAGAAAGGAATGTGTAAATTAAGTGCCCAGTCAAGAAGCACTTATGGAACAATGGATCTTGGGGGGCTCCATTCCACATAAGTAGTCTACATGAGGACGTTCAAGGTAGCAGGAAGGCTGCTGCCTGTAAAAACTGAGTCATGCATGGACATGTGACTTGCCCATGTGATTCCAAAACTCCATCTTCGAGCTGGACTTTGCATAGGAGAGGGGGTCTCCACCCAAAAGAGAAAGTATATTTAAGCCTGTGAGAGACCCCTCCATTTTTGTCTTAAGCTGGCTCAAGAGATAGCCGCCTCTCCACCCCCAAGGATACCTGAAAGAAACTGGAACAAAGGACAGCAACTACAGGGGATGTGAGTGATTGCTGGACCCAGACTAGAAGGAAACTAGTCTGTAAAAGGAAGCTTACTGGGTGAGGTTTTTATTTGTATTCAGTTTTCTTAGACAGACTTGCATGTTCTATTTTATTTTGCTTGGTAATTCACTTTGTTCTGTCTGCTACTACTTGGAACCACTTAAATCCTACTTTCAGTATTCAATAAAATCACTTTTTACTTATTAATTAACCCAGAGTATGTATTAATAACTGCGGGGGGGGGGGACAGCTATGCATCTCTCTCTATCAGTGTTATAGAGGGTGAACAATGCATGAGTTTACTCTGTATAAGCTTTATACAGAGTAAAACAGATTTATTTGGGGTTTAGACCCCATTGGGAGTTAGGCATCTGGGTTTTTTCAGGCAGGAACACTTCTTTAAGTGGCTTTCAGTTAAGTCTGCAGCTTTGGGGCACGTGGTTCAGACTCTGGGTCTCTGTTGGAGCAGTCTGGTGTGTCTGGCTCAACAAGACAGGGTGCTGGAGTCCCAAGCTGGCAGGGCAGGAAAACAGGGGCAGAAGTAGTCTTGGCACATCAGCTGGCAGTTCCCAAAGGGGTTTCTGTGATCCAACCTGTAATAGCTATTAAGTGCAAACTTCAATCCTCTCTTCAATCCACTCAACTATGGAGCGACAACTGGCACATCCATAATAGTAACAAAATAATTACATAAAAGAGAAGTTTACCTCTTACCACCTACTGTTCAAGAAGTTAGGTTATCTATGTAGACTCACCTTCCCTTGGCCTAGAGCACATATAAAAGGATAATTCAGAATAGAAGGGAAGGGAGTTTAATTTTTATGCATAATTTCTTCATGAAAAACAGTCAGTATGAGCAAGAGTTTCTTATAAGTTCAGTTAAGGTTGCCACTTAGTTAATTAAATTAACCATTTTCATTAACAAACTCAATATTGACTTCAAAATGAAGTCTACTTACCTTTCATTTAAACAATGAATATTTATGAAGCACACTGTCAATAACAAATTTGGAAGACAGATAACATTACTGGAGGACAAGGAAAAGCAGACTACTAAAATATGTATAAAAGGTTATCACTTGTAGTGTATTTAGTGTTTCAAATTCTCATAGAAGCCTCTTAAGATCTGACTCTGGCACATAATTTTTTTTAACTGCTTAACTGTGGATTTGTAATATTTCCAATTTTCATTTTTATTAAAAATGATTTTTTTCCATTGGTGCAAAGGACTAAAACAATCCACAAACCCAGTGCTCCAAACATAATTTTCTGCTTCAACTAGCAGCCTAGCTTTCTGAAAACAAAAAACAAAACAATGGACTTGTTTACTGTGTGGTATTACTAGTATGTATGTCATGATCATAAGAATATCGGTGACCTTTCTATATTTAAAATTTAAAACCAATTTTTTTCGTTGAGTTATTACGTGGGAATTTTGGGGTGTTAGACATTTTAGGTCCATCCAAAATGTTTTGGTTAGATCCCATACAAGAATTCAAGTGGGTTACTTTAATTGCAAACTAGGAGTTAAAATTTGTTAATATACAGATCCAGTTTTGCACGAGTAGTCCCACTGAGATCAATGAGACTACTCGAATATGTAAAGTTACTCACATAGATGTTTGTTTGTAGGATCTGAAACTAAAACATCAAATATGGATACGCAGTCACTCTTTATTTCATTTTTTTTTTTTTTTGCCAAAGTTGTCTATAGTTTTATACTCCATATCAGAGATCTTATTGAGAAGGACTAGATACACAAACACTATTTTGCCAACAACTACTTTTTTTCCTGCAATTACGTAACAGAAATGAATAGTTTAACAAACAGATACATTTTAACTGTTAGCTTCTTTTCCATGTAGTTGAAGTAGTAATACATACAATTTTCAAAAGTGCCTAATTTACTTGTGTGAAAGATATAATCCCATGCAATATCTGTGGGAACCATATTGTACTAGGTTTTATGTCACTGTAGGCCAGGGATTGTGTGCAGTTCCAGAGGGGACAGGTTGCCACAGCTCCCCCAGGAGCTAAGAATCATGGGGGGCTGGTTTAGGTGAATCACTCAGGTGGTACATACCTTCAGAAAGGTACACCCCTGGGGTGGCTTGGATATACTGCTTCGAGCTGGGTTTTCCACAGACTTAAACAAAGAAACATTTTTGGTATAAATAAGCCAAATTTACGCTGACTTGAGGACTTCTTTCTTATCAAGAAAATGTACAGAACCTCCCAGTTAAGTGCCCCCAACCCTTGCCGAAGGGTTAGAAAGACTTTGGTCTATTAGGGTCACCTCTGGTAAGATAACAATCCCCTATAATAGGCAATGCATAACTGGCTATTTGATTCTCCTTACACAGCGTCAGGTATTACGTAATGTCTAAGCAGGATCCTGGATTAGATGGGCCAAATGGTCTGTTATAGCATTGGCAATCCTATATTACTTAATTATAATCTTTATTTTTTTATGTACCATATGGAAAAAATGGATGCCAGTTCATCAAAGCACTCTTCCTTAACAGAAGCTTTTTATTTACTCTTGAGACACTTGACATATGGTGGCATGCCCTGGCAAGGAAACAAAGCTTGGGAAAGCTATTAATAATTTATTATGTATATATTAAAAAAACAAAAACACCACACACATTTTTCTATGTTGATGGGAAATGGAATGTTGAGCAGCAGTTTCAGTTAAGCTGGGTGGTGCACACAGATCAGCACTCCATTGTACATCTTGCCCAGTCATCTCAAAATGTCTCCACAAACCATAGTATTTTATATTAAAATATTTAATATATCTAATTTTAGGGAGGAAATATTGCTTCTCAGAAACAATCATGTCACTTATTGGGTAAAGAAAAGGAAAAATGTTTATTCCTTTTCAGTTTAAATCCTTTGCAGGATTTGAGTGTGTTTTGGAAGGAAATGTATTCACATCACAATATGGATTTGTCTTATCTTTTTTCCAGTCATCACAGCTGGAGATTCTGTAGGAATATGTCCTCATTACAGAAAAAAAAGTGTGCGCACAGACATACACATACACACACACACACAAAATATCATAGTGGAGAAAAAAAATTTTCCACAGCATTATGTTTCTGTTCGGATCTTTGACTTTGGTTAAGGAAAGAACACCTGCTTCTGCACCTTTATTTAGAAACAAATCCAGGATATAATGAAATCCTAGCAACGAAGTGAGGGAAGAAGCAAGGTCAGCATAGATTCACTCAACATATCCACTATAATTCATTTTAGTGAGGTACCAAGGGAAAGGGATCCAACAATAATATTGTGATACAGAAGGAAGCCATGCAGTTATTTTTCTTCCACCCCGTTAGGTTATTGCTACCGTGTAACTTATTTCCTTTAGTCCTTTCATTACTATGAGGTTTAATGTACAGCACAGAGAATGGCAACATGGCCCTATGGACATACATCATGAGTGTTCATTTCAGTTGTCAGGGGTCAGGCCAAAAAGGACGAAGTACTGGCCTACTTCCCTGCTAACTTCACTGCTAGGCAACTAATAAGTCCAGCTTCACTGTTCTGCAACTACCTGATTAATTGCAGTGCCTGACTGTCTGCAGGGCCAGCAGCCTGGTTTATAAACCCAGAGACAACAGCAGAGCACTCGTTGCTCAATGTGCTTCTTGCCTGTAGCTGTGCATGGTTCTTTCCCCGTCTCTAGCCCTAATCCTGCTCCAGTCCCAGCCTGAAACTGTTCCTGCCCCAGCCCTGTCCAGGCTTCTGACTCCCAGCTCTGACCATTGGCTCTTTTTCAGGGCCCTCCCTGTCTGAATTCAGCTCTAACAGGTAGGCCCCATTCTTGCTCCAGTCATGAGGCCCAACCACCCACAACTCAGCTGTTGACACCAGTTAAACAGAACCAGTGTATCCTGAGTATTATGGCTAAGTACTCTGAAAACACAGTAGTTTAAATAATCTAGTTTCCTTGTTTCAAATACAAGTTAATATGTTCCAAAATACATAAATATCAAAACCTAGCTAAAGCAGCAAAGAATCCTGTGGCACCTTATAGACTAACAGACGTTTTGGAGCATGAGCTTTCGTGGGTGAACACCCACTTGGTCAGATGCATGTAGTGGAAATTTCCAGGGGCAGGTATATATATGCAAGCAAGCTAGAGATAATGAAGTTAGCTCAATCAGGGAGGATGAGGCCCTGTTCTAGCAGTTGAGGTGTGAAAACCAAGGGAGGAGAAACTGGTTTTGTAGTTGGCAAGCCATTCACAGTCTTTGTTTAATCCTGAGCTGATGGTGTCAAATTTGCAGATGAACTGAAGCTCAGCAGTTTCTCTTTGAAGTCTGGTCCTGAAGTTTTTTTGCTGCAGGATGGCCACCTTAAGGTCTCCTGTACCAGAGTAGGTGGATGATGAAGGCCTTGAGTCACGTGTGCTTGGAACAATGCAAAACAAGAAGCTTATCCAACTGTGCAGTGAGAGGTGGCTGGTTGGTTATGTCATGATGAATTAGCAGGGAATGTTCTGATCTAACTGAAGCAGGAACTGCTGTAATGCAGCAAACCCAGGACACATTCGAATCCAGCTCCTCATGTCCACGCTCCAGCCCGCCGGTCCCGGACTCTCCCGCTCGCGGGGCCGCGGCTCCAAAACGTCTGTTAGTCTATAAGGTGCCACAGGATTCTTTGCTGCTTTTACAGACCCAGACTAACATAGCTACCCCTCTGATACTTAAAACCTAGCTAGTGACTAGGTTAAAGCAAAAGAAAATCATTGATATTTGTGGTAAGCAAAGAAGTTGCCTTTGGTGGAGCAGGAGGGAGTTAAAATGTTAGAGTGAAAACATACAGGAAACAAAACAATGACAGATATGTGTATCCTTACGGGAACAACGAGGTAGTATTAACTGAGGAATGGCCCTACCTGGCTCCAATCAGGTTAACAAGGTTTACTCTATCCAGGCCTGAGCTTAGGCTCAAAGGAGAAAGATTTATACGAACTGAAGAGAAAGCAATGAAAGGACCCTAGGCTTAGAAAAGGAAGTAAATTGACAGTAGTTGCCACAGGCATGGGAGGACCTGCCAGACAGACACAGTAAGTATTCTGCAACAGGGCAGCCTAGAGATAGATCATGGTCAGTGGGCTGAATAGAACCTATCAATTGCAGCAAGGAAAAAAGTAAGGCTTAGGTAAGGTAGGTAATATGAGCATAGGCATTTATTATTTTAACACTTGTGTCTGATTGCCATAATCTTTGGGTGAACAAATAAATAATGCTTTGTTTTGAAGATGTTTCTGAGTCACTTTAATCAGCCACTTTCAGGCTCCCAAAGAAAGAAGGCTTGCAAGTGCCTCTCCCACTTGGGCCTTTCAGTTTATATAATTAGTAAACAGGAGCAGCTGCAGCCCAGAGATCCAAGCTAAGAGTGATAGGACTGAATGGTTAATGGTCAATCTTGGCTTAGACCTGAAGTGAAAATTAATTTGAAAGACCCATTATAGTTCCCATTGGTGCATGTTTTTTTTGTTGTTGTTGTTGTTTTGTTTGGTTGATTTTTTTGTTTTTTTAATCACCCTATGATCTGGCACAACTGACAATTTGCTAGGGTAGAATAGCAGGGAATATTTAGTCATAAAACCCATAGCATTACAGAGAAACCATATTAACAACAATGAAAAGAACCTATACATGTGCTAATAAGCTTACCAGAGACCACCTCAACACTAACATGGATTCTGGCAGGAGTAGTCCTTCAATACCCCACCCAACGGGTTTCCTTGTGGTTTACAAGTTCATCACAGCTTCAGCTCACAACTAGCACCCAAGTCTTATGGGACTCCTTAGGCTCCATGGACCCAGGGTCCTATCCAGTTGCTGGAGCAGGAAGAAGGTCCTGAACTAATCTAAAACCAGGATATTTATACAAACATCCCTTCCTTAGATGTTGGTCCCAGGAAAATCCAGTTTGAACTACGCAAACCTCTTCAGGGGGGTGACTTCAAAGGGTTAATAACAGAGGAGGTACATTAGCATTCCTCTCCTACTAGAAAAGGAATATACAATGCCACAATAACACATACACAATTGCTTTTTTAATACAATGTATACCAAGATATTTATCTTAATTCACTACATTTATTCAATATATTTTATCTTAATTTCATAAAGTTTGTTCAGAATATTACAGGAAAGCGCAAGTCTGGCATCCCAATCACCACTATATAGAAAGAATAAAAGGTTCATTAACACCATATCCCTTTAAAAGGCTTCAAAAAGCATTAAAAAGTTACTTACTCCATTGATGAAATGATGTTTAATAGTTATTTAATAAAGTTTCAGGAAGCCCAACCAGTATTTTTATTAGAGCTTTTACTTTTTGCCTTGGGTTAAATGAATAAAACATATTAGGATTTCTAATTCAGGGGATAAATTCAAGAGTGAATATTTAAATTTTATATCTAAAGTAAATGCACTGAGGACAGTCTTCTATGGAACAATCAACTGATGTATTTTTTTTCCAAAGTAGACATCTGTTTTATGTTAATTTCCCAAAGCAATTCAGGCAGCTTTTAGTAAGATGCCTGTTCTGAACCTTGGAATGAACAGCAACTTAAATTTCATATCTAACAAAAAAATGGAGAATGGCAAATCAGACTGCTACAGAGTATCATCTAAGTGGTATATTCTTATTTGGAAGTGGGAGATTTCTGTCCCTAACTTCTGCTACTTCTAATTAGATTTATGTACATAATTGCCTGCACATTCACGACAATTAAACAGACATCACAATCGATGTTCATTACAGTTTATTTTATTCTGATATTATGGTACAATATCAGCAAAAAATAAACTTAAATTGCTTTATGCTGACATTGCACCATAAAGAAAATTTCCATTGAAATATATGGAAATTTTACTTACAGAAATATGGCAGGAAATAGCCCACTACTAGGAGAGACTGTATTAATAGTGGTTGCTGGTGAAGTTAAAAAGAAAACAAAAATATGGCCTCATCAAGACTCCTTGATTCATATGCAGAAACGGACCCCATCCACAACTTCACAGAATCTTCAAAGCTTCTCCATGTGGTGTAGGATAGGTCATGGAGATGGAGCAGGCATAAAGGTCCATCTCTGACCTTGCCGAACTTACTCAGCAAGAGGTAACACAGAAGGGAGAGCTTGAATGGAGCCACATTGACAAGAATCCAGTTGGTGGGGATACTGCCAGAGGCCAGATAAAAAAATGAGGGTATAAGATCACCCTGGACACAGGCCTGGAATTCCATGGATTGGGGGGTGGTCCTATGGTCATTGACACAGGGAACTATTCAAAGCCCTCCCTTATGGCAGCTTCCTTGTAAGTAGTCCCTTCCGTTAGCTGTACACAGGTATGCACACAACCTCACTCAAAGTCCGTGGGCAACACTGTAGAGAATGTCAGAAGTGTCTTTTGTCATAAATATATCTGAGAGAGGTTTTTGATTTCATTAAATCAGTGGTTCCCAAACTTTTTCTGTCACTTGTGCAGGGAAAGCCCCTGGTGGGCCGGGCCAGTGTGTTTACCTGCCACGTCCACAAGTTTGGCTGATCGCAGCTCCTGGTGGCCGCGGTTAGCCACTCCATGCCAATGGGAGCTGCTGGAAGTGGTGGCCAATACGTCCCTCGGCCTACGCTGCTTCCAGCAGCTCCCATTGGCATGGAGTGGCTAATCGCGGCCACCAGGAGCTGCAATTGGCCAGACCTGTAGACAGGCAGGTAAACAAACCAGCCCAGACCACCTGTGGCTTTCCCTGCATAAGCGGCAGAACAAGTTTGGGAACCATTGCATTAGATAGTAATATATTACAGCAAATATATTCTAAGCTCAAAACAGACCTAGAATGAAAATAAAATACAGGCAAAGCTAATGAAACAATACTTTAACATTGTTCTTTGTAAAAGAATCCTAACTGAGCTTGAGGAATTCAGAAACTTGTCTAAAAAAGGAACAGCAGATGTAAAGTATCAAGATCACTACCGAATAAGTGTTGTGTGGTTGAGGTATTCAAATGTTTTTCAACAACTCTTTCTTCGAAGGGCCTTCAGAATGACTTATCCTTTCAAACAATGGTAAACAATATACTGTAGGAGGGGAAACTATTGCTAAATAAGAAATTGAGTAAAATTGACAGTGTCATTAATAAAATGACAGTGATTACATTTTTCACTGCAGGAATCCTGAAATAATGTGCAACAACACTTACCATTTCTACAATCCTTTAGATCTTCAAAATGTTATAATATCATTGTCAACTAACTGATTTTCAGAATATTCTTGTAAGACAGGGAAGTAACCTCATTTTGCAGAAAAATAAATGGAGTCACTGGGAAGATAAGTGACTTGTGCAGCATTACCAGGGAATTAGTGGCAAACCCATAACGATCTCTTAAGTATTACTAATGTACCTTCATCCATTCATTTATTAAGACACTGAGAAGCTCATCTTTTCCAATCCAGTGCTATATCATCAAACACTGCCTATCAATAAAATGCATGTGGTTTATTGTACAAATGCTACTTTTGTTGAATATTTGTCTTTTGCTTTTAAAATAATGGATTCAGCCAATCTGCAGGGCACAGGATTTCTCGCGGGTTCATTTTATTCCCAGATCTCCCATCTTCTTGGAATGAGACTTCTCAGAATGTTACAATTACATATTTTGTTGAATCCAAGTACTTGTTGGTACTCCAAGATACCTGGTAAACCTTTGGTACTCTATTTAGAGATCCTTCCATCTGTCTATTTAGAGGCTTGTCTGTGATTACAATCCTCAGAAACACTACTATTCATGATACTACAGGTAACCCTAATGTAATCATTGAACATTACACCCTTTCTAAGCTAACTTTCATAGAGTGCCGCCTTGTCAGACAAATAGCCGAACACACAACCTACATCCTAGAAATATACAAAAGTTCTTTTGCTAGAACAATGTTGTATATCAAAAAGGATAAATTACAAATATGAAAGATTTTAAATCAAGTTGTTTCCATTGCTACAAGTAATGTTAAACCAATAACCCACATAGTTTTCCTCTGCGTTTCTTCATTTAATATTTTGTTTTATAATATATGGAGATATACCTATCTCATAGAACTGGAAGGGACCCCAAAAGGTCATTGAGTCCAGATTGCTGCCTTCACTAGCAGGACAAGTACTGATTTTGCCCCAGATCCCTAAGTGGCCCTCTCAAGGATTGGGCTCACAACCCTGGGTTTACCAGGCCAATGCTCAAACCACTGAGCTATCTCTAGGTAGATCCTGCCGAGTTTACCTGAATGACTGGGAGACCCACTATGAATTACTGAATTTTACTCATGAATTAGCAAACAAGCTCAATAAAACAAGATCAATGCATCTCAAATTGTACTTTGCTCATTTTGACAAGTATAGCAAATAAGTATCCCTATATGCTGTAATAAGGAGTGATCCCCTGTTAGCATATTCTACAAAAAGAACTCAAAACATTGTATTAACACTGCTTTAATCTGTACTGTTTGGACCATAATTGAATTGAGTCATAGTAGTCTTTTATAAAGGATTTTCTGCTTAGCAACCTTATCTACCTATTTGAGAGTTTGGTTTTCAGGTGAGACATTTCTACAACAGACTCCTGTGTAGATTCACATGGATAATCTCCTATCTTAGTTCATTGAAATTAAACTGCATTGTAGTAAGGAGCAACATATTTATACACAAGTTCTGGAAATCTTATTAGGTCCTCTGTCTGAGTACATTCTGTTTCAATTTTTTTTAAATGAACGTGGGCATGCTCTTTAAGTCCAAAGTTTCTATGATCTGTAAGTTGGTTCACAAACTGCGTCTAGAAACCAAAGGGAGAAAAGCTGTTTTTAGCTGAATGTAGCCTTTCTCCAACTGTGAAGCTCTTTATTTCTATTCCAAATAGTTATTTAGAAATTACCTTTGCCTGAAAGATTCTAACAGTAGGAGCAATAGTGCCTTTTCCATATCTTGCCCAGAATGATAAAATCTCTCCAACTGAAATGAGACCCTTTTGTCTTCCTTCACAGATATAGAAATGCCGTATCAGAATATTTTTATATATAAGATTAAAATAAGGGACTATCAACTTCAATCTTCCTCTTTGATGTGCCCTTTTTTGTTTAAATTTTTTTTGCCCCAAGTCCTCCTAATTCCAGACATATCATTCATGTGATTTTAGTTTGGGCTTTATCACCAGTTCCCATTTATTTCAATATGTTATAAAACTCAGACTCTTTTTAAGTTAAGAAAGGGAAGGAACAATATTACATCTCTGGTCAGGAATAATTGTTTTTCTTGAGACTGTAGACTTAAATCCAGTTCTTATAAATGTCATTTTTGAAACAGTCAATGGACTATCAGACAACTGTGATTCCCAGCCTTCTTTGAATCCACAGATCTGAAACACCTCATTTATGGGCCACTTTGATTATGGGTCAAATACAAAACTAGGAAGGGCTGTTTTACAGATTCAGATCAGAAGTGGCCTAATATGGCAAAAATCTGTCAACAGTAGCTCAATGGATTTTGCAGTTTCTGAATCCAAACTTTAGTGCTAAATCAGCCCGGAACCCCAAATTCAAGTTTAAACCTGACCTGAACACTGCAATCTCTACAGTTTGTCTCTAATCTTAAAAACTGCGAGTATCCAGGCTTAACTTCAATTTAAGATCAACTGGTCCACACTCCTCCATCTACCGTGAATGCCCATACTTATCCTGATTGTGGGCATTCAAGTGGCTATTATAATCCACCTTGTAAAATGACTTCAACTAAAATGGAGTAAACCAATAGAAAGAAACTAGCTGCACTAAAAATATCTGTCACCTGTCTCTCCTCATGGTTTATCACAGTCTCCATTTTTTTCTGATAGCAATCATTAGAATGATTTACAGCATGACATAAAATGGAACAAAAATTAAGGCCTGAAGCTGCTCTTAATGACTAAAAATTACTTTTGATGGCTGAGCAGACTAAGAGTATTTCATTCTGGATATGTGTGGTCTCATCTCCTAAAACTTGTGATACATTGTTTTCCATGTCCAATAATCATAACGAAGAAGTGAAAGCAAGTGCATGTTTTCTTTTTGTACTAATAGAAGGTCAGATTTTTCCAACCCTGTCCACACTAAGTAGTGCTTTTCTCTGCGAGTACTCCCTGTGACCTTACCCTGACTAACACTGAAGTAACTGGAAACCAGTGCAACTCACCTGTGAGTTAGCATTGTTAAAATTTATGTTACCTTTATCAGAACACATTTAGCTTTTGGACTTTATGAAATACGTGTGAGTTGTTGCATGCATTAATATCACTTATAATAGCTGTATCCCATTTTATAAGGTAATGTTTAAGTGTTTGTCTTGCAAATATAAAAGTGTTTGCTATGAAACTGGAAACCCCCACAGAAGCATTATCAAGTGTGAAATACCAATTTACCACAAGGGTGTCATCTCCTGCCCAATAAAAGAAGGCCTATTGACACCAGATGAACCATTGTGGAACACCAATGGACAAAATATTTTGTTGATTGCTCCCCCCAAACCCATGAAGAGGGGACACCGCCCAAACCCTCAAGTAGTCAGCCTGTTAGTGATCCTGAGGTGGGAGGGAGAGGCATTTGTTGGCTGATTGGCTGGGAAAAGAATGCAATAGAAGCTTATTGGCGCCTGTATCCCCAAGGGGAAGGCCTATAAATCCTACCGCTGCCTGGGGTGCCATTCTGCATCTCACTTTCTCACCATTTTCTGTGATTAGAATAGGATTGGGTTTTGAGACATTACTGTGGACATCATGTTAGTCTCCTGTAGGGACTGGGAAGGAACCTTGATCTGGTGGATCTAGGTTTTCTGCCTTTCTCTCAGCACCTGAGGCATCAGGGGGTAGGGTAAGTTGTAAAATTCACATTGTCCCAAGCTGGCAGGGATCTGATCAATACGGGCCCAGCTCGCTGATAAACTAGAACTGGATGCAGGATTAGGAGAAGGCATCTCCTAAAGAAGATGGGGAATAGAGGAGTAGGGTTCCTAATGTCTTGTACAGCATGGAGACAACCTCCTCTTTCCCATACTCTCAACCCTCTTAAAAAGGGGGGATGCTGGGACCAGGTCAAAGTTGTGGAGGGGGCAGACTGAGGGTAGCCTTCCTCAAATGATACAACTTACAGAAGGAAGGATGGATGACCTAGACTGAATGAGTCATTGGCAGACAGATCACAGTTGTGTTACTAAATAAAGCTGCAGCCTACTTGAACCACAGCTTGGTGTCTTGTCTCTTTCTTAAAGCGGTATCTAGCGAAAAGGAGTAAAACACCAAAGCACAGCTAATATGACTGCTCCTAACAATTAGTGACCAAATTCACTAACTGAAAAAATATAGATACACTTGTGACACACACAACATGGTCTGTCATTTACAGTCTACACAACCACACTTCTCTAGTTTAGAAATGCATGGAACTGTCAATGATAAATGATTCATAAAGTTCAAAACTTTAGACTTTGTTTAATCAGAAACTTCTGAAAGATAAACAGCTTTGAATAGATTAGATCGTAAGGGCATATCTTTCTATTTAACTTACCTTAACCTCTCCCAAAAGATCACCAGCATAGGCTATGAGCACAGTTTTATTTTTGCAACCAAACAACATGGTGGGAAGACATCCTTGATGTTTTATATGCTTACTAGGCCTGATGCTAGAAAAAATTACTATGATCTTTATTGCTGCTATTAAAATTTGCTTAAAGGAACAGGGCCTACTTTTAAAAATAGTTTTAAATCTTCATTGTCAAAAAGGCTCTCAGAAAAGCATACATATAAAGTGTGGTTATCTATAGGTACCTATTTTCTTTCTTTACCAATGTAAGTCCTTATATGGCCTCATCACTGTAGTAACCAAGATTCTCCAGTTCTTTTTTCTACTCAGCTGAGACAGCATGGTTGCTTTTTGCTATTTTTGAGCTTTTCTGCATCAGTTAGAGCTAGGCAAATAACTGAATTTTTGGTTTACTGGCAATTAGGAAAAAATCTAAAGAAAATGTATTTGGGATCAGCTCAAACAAAAATTTTCAGAATTTTATTTTGAATACTTTTGTTTTCAATAATTTGTTCAACCTGAAAATAACTTTTCATTTTTTTGTATAAAACCAAAGGAAATTTCAAAATGAAAAGTCATTTCAAATGAAAAAAAATTGAAATCTTTCAGACAATGTCAGAATAAAACATTTAGACTTTTTTAGATGGGGGTGTTATTTTATACAAACAATTCAGAAAAACTGATGCACACTCAGAAAATGTTTTGGTGTTGCTAAGTCTGCTTTTTTCTCTGAAAAAAGTTTCAGTCAAAAAGTTTCACCAAACTCTAGTATCAGCGTTACTGTTGATGAAAATATGCATGTGCACCTTATAAAAACAACTCTTGTAAGTCAACTGTATATGTGACAAATCAGCAAGGAGAATTTAACATTTTTTTCATAGCAAAAATGGTTTCTTCAATTTAATGACAAACCATAGGAATAGCTCCAATTTTCCCTCCTCAAGATGTTCAGTGAACAACTTCAATTTAAAAAAAAAGTGAAAAATCCAACAATAAACCCAACATACATCCAAAACATCTAACATAACATCATGTCTTAGTTTTGTAACTGTAAACACAGACTAAGAATGATTAACCGATGTTTTCATGAAAAATTTTACTTCAACACAGAAAGCCAATGAAGAGTCACTACTAAAGGCAACACATGAACTATAACCTTGTTGTGACTTTGACTTCCTGCACACTTTCTATACCCCTCTGTGTTTCTTTACACTTGATCAACCAAGCTAAGATGATCTGCACTTTTCCTGGTGGTACAAAAAATGTTCACAAAATTATAGTCATGTTACTCCACTCAATTTTTTTGTTTACAGAGCACAAAAAATTGATTTGCTCTGGCAGTCAACATTGAAACAGTATCTTCAATGTCTAATAATTAGTTCTAATACCAGCAGACAAATTAAAAGGCAGCAAAACAAAATGTCTCCATCAAGCACTTATAACAACCTTCATAATCCATACAGTATATGTCTTGAAGACTAAGGCAGATAAATGAAGAGAATGCTGATTCTGGCACCCAGCTTACTTTCAGATAATCTAGCTCATCTCTCTTGGCTGACACGAGAACAAGAACAACATTAAAGAATAATAAACTCCTTCCAGCAAATCTCCGATTCCATGGTTCAGTGGCCCCAGGCCTAATCTATCAATCCATTTACTGCATAATAAAAGGTAAGAAACCCATTACAGATCTGTTGTGCCCTGGCAGGTGGTATATGACAAGAACTGATTTCATCACCAACTCCAATGCCTAATGCCCCTTTTCTATGCTTTGAAGCACCAGGTGGCCAGCTTACCTGGACAAAGCAGTACAAGTTTAGTTATTTTCATAGCTCAAAGAATCTAATAAGTAATGTGAAATTCTTGATGTGAAGGCATAAAACTGTGATAGGACATTTTATTTTCTGTATTATTAAGACCTTTTATAAAGACAGCACGGTTATTTTCATTTTTACACAAAATATTGGCTTGGGGAAGGTATAATAAATGAAACTGCGTTGGAATTTACAAGCCATGATTTTAAATGTGGCCTTTAATCTTTGTTCTCTACTTAAACTGTGTCTAACATAGTAGCATATTAGAATCACTATTTAGAAGAGTGACTAAAGAAATCTAATTTAAAAATTATTGCTATTTCAGAGGAAGGAAAACTCTTCAAATATCTGTTCTCAAGGTCATAACCATGTGATGTAGACACTTAAAAGCAAAGACAATGCTGAAGCAAAGCAAAAAGTCTCTTTTATTTGACAGCAATTCCTTTCATATTTGATTTCTTTTCTAGGCTTATTTTCATTGCTATAGGGCAATGATTTCTGTCACTATAAAGAAGGTTTGAACAGGACTTATTTCAAATATGTTACCTTGAAGGTCAAGACTCACAAGTGATATCATTCACATCAAGACAAACAAAAACCCATCATAACCTTAAAAGACAGTGGGACGGATCCTCAACTGGTGTAAATTGGCACAATACTCTAAAATCAATGGATCTACCCCAGTTTATACCAGCTAAATATCTGCTCCACTGTAGCTACATTTTAACATAATCTCCGGCCATTCATACTACTTTCTAAAGTAATGTAGGATGAGATCATCAGGAATGACAAATGTTCATTCCCAGCACACAAAATGTCATGCTATGAAGTGACCAGCTGAATTGCCTATTCACAAAGCAAAACTCTTTGAAAAAGGTCCAAGGAAAGGATAACCTCAAGGATCCCTGAATGCCACCTGGTAGATCTGATGGAAGAGAAGATCTGAGGTTGGAGATGCAGCTAGATATGATGGTTGAGTTTCAAAGGGGATTTGAGAGGACGATGGAAAGAGAAGGCTGAAAGGAAACATCAAAACTTGAAAATGCATGCTGGACCAGAGAATTGAGAGAGTAGATTGCTGGATGAGAAAAGTGGTCAGTAGAAGCATGTAACAACAAGAACAAGGCAGAGGAAAAGATCGACTAGCAAAGGAGAAATAGCACTGAGGTACAGGTTCGTGAGCTGAAAAATGAAGCTGAAAGGCAGGCAATAACCAAAGATGGGAGAGTGTAGAAGAAGGGAAGAACAGCTAGTCCTACAGAAAGGAAGGCAGAGAAAATGGAGATAGTCAGAGTTTGGAGCCCTAGGAGGATAGAGGATTGCAAGTGAGAACAGAAGATAAAACAACTTGCAGCCAGAAAGAACAGAAAGAGGGAAGGCTGGAGAATCATACCAACACCGGGAAGAAGCAGGTGTACTTGACCTGGGACTCCCTACTAATAAGAACAGAGGTCATAGAGGACAACCTTGGTTTGAGTGATCATGAGTTAATTAATTTCAACTTAATGGAATGGTAAACAAAAACAAGTCCACAACTAGAGGTCCTTGATTTCAAAAGGGCAAACCTAACAAAAAAAAAAAAAAAAAAAAAGAAGGGAATTCGTTAATGAAGTTGACTGGATTGAAGAACCCAAGGATCTGAACGTGGAGGAAGTCTGGAATTACTTTAAGTCAAAGTTGTAGAAAATATCTAGAGCCTGTAACTCAAGCAAGGCAAGGAGGGGTGAAACTCATAGGGAAGGGTTGGAGACCAAAGTGGGTGAATGAGCATCTTAAACAGGTTAGTAAGAGAAAGCAGAAACCCTACGAGGAATGGAAAAAGGGATGGATCAGCAAGGTCTTAGAGGTTAGAAAGTGTAGGGGAAAAGTGATAACTGCCAAAAGCCAGGCAGAGTTGGACCTTGCAAAAGAAATTAAAATCAATAGTAAAAGGTTCTTTTACCAAATAAATAAAGACAGTTATGAAAAGAAATGAGACCACTAAGCCCTGAGGATAGTGTGGACATTACAGATAATCTAGGCATGGGCAAACACCTAAATGATTACTTTGCCTCAGTTTTTAATAAGAATAATGAAGAGCTTGGAGACAGTGCTAGAGTAGATAATATAGGAACAAAAATATGGAAGCAAAAATGAGCACATCCAAGGTGGAAGCCAAACTCAAACAGCTTAATGGGACCAACTGTCGGGCTCAGATAATCTCCATCCAAGAATATTAAAGCAACTTCATATGAAATTACAAGCCCGATAGCAAAGATTTTTAATGAATCTGTAAACTTGGGGGGTTGTAATATATGGCTGGAGAATGGCAAATATAGTACCTATTTTTTAAAAAAGGGGGGGGAAGTGATTCAGGAAATTACATGCATTTAAGGACAAAAAAAATTGCTATAAATAAACAGGGAATGTATCACAGTTGGAAGCAACAGAGGATGAGAAAGATCTGGGGGTTGATCAAAGGATGACTATGAGCTGCCAATGCAATGAGGCTGTGAACAATGCAAGGTAATTCTCGTAGACATGGGTATGTGTTATTACCATTATACAAGGTACCAGTGAACCTCATCTGGAATACTATGTGCAATTCTGGTCTTCCAGGTTTAAGAAAGATTAATTCAAACTGGAACACAGGCAGAGAAGTGTTACTAGGATGTCAGAGTATGGAGAACCTATGTTACAAGAGGAGACTTAAGGAGCTTGGCTTGTTTAGATTAATAAAATGAAGGCTCAGGAGAGAGATGATTGTTCTCTATAAATACATCTTAGGGATAAACACAAGGGAGGGAGGTAAGTTATTTAAGGTAAGGGCCAATGTCTGCTCAAGAACAAATGGATATAAACTGGTCACCAAAATGTTCAGGCTTGAAATTAGACAAAGGTTTCTAAACATCAGAGGAGTGAAGTTCTGGAACAGCCTTCCACAAGGAGTAGTGGAAGAAAAAAAAACTACCTTGGTTTAAGATTGTGCTTGATTAGTTAAAGGAGGGGATGGTATGATGAGATTGCCTACAATGGCATAACATCCATCCACAACTGCTATTAGCAAGTATCTACAACCCCCAGAGATAGGACACTAGATGAGGAGGGCTAGGAATTACTACAGACAATTCTTTCCCAGGTGTCTGGCTGGTGAGTCTCACCCACATGTTCAGAGTCTAACTGTTTGCCATATTTAGGTTTGAGAAGGAATTTCCTCCTAGGTCACATTGGCAGAGACCCCAGTTTGTTTATTGTTTTCTTCCTCTGAAGTGTCACTTGCTGGGTTGAATTAGAGTAAATGGTGGATTCTCTTTAAATCAAAATGTATGGACTTCAGTAACTAGACCAGAAGTTATGGACCTAGTACAGGATTGGGTAAGTGAGGTTCTATGGCCTGTGACATGCAGAGAAGATGATAATGATGGTCTCTTCTTACCTTAAAGTCTATGAGCAATCTGTTCACATTGTTCTGTCAGTAAGGAAGGGAGGGAGGTTTCTTCTAAAAGGAAGAGACTTCAGGACTCATACCACAGGCCCTGCACATCCCACGGGATCTACAAGATGGGTCATGGCCAGCCATGCTGAAGTTCCATGTCTCCACATTGGTTCTGGCCCCTAGTGACTCCAGGCTTTTGTAGTTTTCCGTAGAAATGAAAGGAGTGGGGACTAGGGAAGCAATTGAGGAACCTGCTATCACAAGCTGTAAATACCATGTGAAAGTCAGGAATTGATCTCCTTTCAGACTACAAAAGGATGAGGACAAATAGATTGCTTCACTTTAACACTCCCACTCTCTTTGCACCATATATGAGTGTTAATAACACTTTAGCTACTCAAGAAGGGTCTAATACTTCCTTTTTATTTATCTTACCTCTAAAGACACAGCCAATAGAGCTTTACAACATATTCACAATGAAATCTGAAACCACACTAAACTTGTCTGAACTAGAGTTTCATCGCAAATTTGAAACTCAGATCAAGTTTGTTAAAACCACTAAACTTTTTGAGCTTCTCTGTGTCCACTTGAAGCAAGTCTGGGCTAGATTACAGCTTGCATAAAAAGCACGTGAAATTTGCAGTTCTGCACACTTCAGTGTACAAGCAACTGAAAATAGGTGATTTCAACTGAAAGTTTAACTTCGTGATTTTGATCTCTTTTAACGTCAAAAGTGAAACTCTTGGGTGTGAATCTATGAGTAGCAACCTGCACCTGAAGAGGCAGCAGAAGCTGTGCTGGAACCTATTATATTTTAGCCACCATATTTGTTGTTAATATAGGAATGGAAAGGATTTTCAGGTTATGCCAAATTACATTATTACTACAAGCAGAGGGTTGTAGTGTGGTTCTACTGAGGGGGCAATCCAGGCCACTTCACTCCCCACTTCACCCCCAACAGCACACGGAATTCAGAAAGGATACAATACAGTGTGAAAAAATGTCTAATAAAACATCTGTATTAGATACACACTTACTGTTCAAAGCCAGGTCAATGGATTAAATTTATGAGCCTTACATTCTCTCTCCTGCAAGTACAATATAGCTTAGAAATCAGCCACACTGGATCATCCTGGATCATTCTGTTTTCCTGCATTCTGAGTCCAAATAATGTCTGAGGTTGTATTTAGTCTGCTTCTGCCAGTATTATGAATCCAAATGGTACCTGCAGTTGTATTTAGTCCATGCCTCCCTATATTAGGGGTCCCAATGGTTATAAATGATGTACTTAGTCACAGGAAGGTCTATCCAGGAAGGCAGGGTGCTTCTAAGGACTTCTTAATTTGTCTTCATCCTAAATCAAAATCTTATTGATTTTGCCATATTTTTTGTCCCGTTCACGACTAGTGATGCATGCAGATGTCTCGCTGAATAGGAACTCCTGACAGTCAGTTACATTCCGGGGCAGAGCATACTTGTTAGGAATGCCTCTGTAGCATATAAGCCCCTCCATTTATAGATGTGCCAGGCGATCACCAGAGGCCTAAAAATCTTATTAGCATAGATGAGTGGCTCTCCTTCGATGGCCTGAAACAGAAGGTTCTACTTCCACACGGGCACTTTCAGACCAAGAACATTCTCCAGAGCTTGCCCCACATGAAACTATTGTAAACCAATGCTAATAAAACCTCCCCCTCACACACACACAGGGAAAAATTGTGGGGATTTATAAATGATTTTAATTGCTTTTGCTATGTGGTTTTACCATGACATATGTTGGCTTGCAGCATAGCTTGCAAGATCTTATGCACTGTCCAGAGATTTTCGAGTGAATAAAATAAAACCAAATGATAACAAGCATCATCCTTTGACTCTGAATTGATCCAGCTCTGGGAAAATGGTAGAAAAGTATTTGTTTTAAATGATCAGAGAATAATGTGCATTTTGGTTTGGCTGAAGTGCACTAGAGGTGGAAGGGCCTGCCAAGGCAAATTAAAGAAAACTTCATAACATAGAAAGGGAATATTTTTCCCTGTCCATTCTCTGGAGTGTTGCCTTTTTATGCTGGCTTCAAGGCGCCAGTCCTTCCCCAAACAGGCAGAAAGTTGCTTCCGCTACAGGAGGAGACCAGCCTTCCACCCAAAAGGCTTTTCTTCCTGCTGCCACTAGCCATGCTGCAGCTTCTCTCTCCTCTTCCTCCACCCCCTCATTAGGAGTGGATGTTTTTAAAGGTCACAGGCAGCCCTTACTTGGATTCAGGTGGCCTTAGTTGACTTGAGGTAACTTCTTTTCAGCTCATGGGGAAAAGCGCTTTTACCATTCCGGGGCTGATTAATCTGCCTTCCACTGCTCTCTTACAGCTGTCTGCTCTGAATTTGTCACAGCACTGAGTCATTTCTGAGCTAATATATTCAGCAGCCTGTACAGCCTTTGGACTATTCTGGGGCTGGCTGGTCCATGTCTCAAGCAATGAACATTACATGGAATAGTCAAATATACCCTGTCCAGTCCTCCAATATTATTCAGCTGCGATCCACTCATGCAAAATGCACCAGAAGGGCCAAGGAGAACAGGACACCAATGAGCACCCAGAGGCAATGAAACTGCTATGGTGACAATATACGTTGTTTTACTGTTGTGCATTTTGGTCTGTTTGATTTCTTAATAGGCATTGTTTTTGTGTATTGCTTTTTACGTTTTTAATGGCAGCTGCCCACCTATCAGCATTTTTACACTGTTATTTGTCATTTGCATGCACGTTTAAAATAAAATCTTCAGTTTCCACACAAGGTTGCATAAACAGGTTTTATTAATTTTACTAAAATGGAACATCACAATAATTCATATGCTATGTGTTGAGGTACACGACCAGTTTCTATAATATGCACAACAAAATCCATAAAATTTCATCACAGTAATCCAAAAACTGTGTGATGAGGTACAAAAACAATATGTATAAAATGAATAACAAAATTTAATGAAAATAAATGTTCCCAAGCTGCCTCAGTCCCAGAAATAGTGGAATGAGTGTGGCACAATTACAAATACTATGTCATTCCCCCTCACACATTGCACCATGAAAACCTATGATGTGGGCACACAAAGCACGCTGATTTCTATTACATATGTGGATCCTGATCCAATAATAATTGTGTTGTTTCTGGTTGAGTATATAAGATCAGCAATCTAGCAGTGTCTTGAGTCCACTCTTGGCAAAATGACTCATCTTTCTCCTCACAGACATTGTACAATACACAGCAGGCCACAATAATGTAGATGTTTTGATAACATAGGCATCCAAATGATTTCGAGGGTAGTGCCACTGATATTTCAATCTGCCAAATGCATATTCCATCATCATTCTACAGCTACAAAGCATGCAGTTGAACTTTCTTTTGCCAGGCCCTCTGTAATCAGGATACAGTTTCATAAGCCATGGAAAAGGGGGCATGTGCTATCCCCTAGAATGACAGTGGGGACAGTGATTCCGTTCATAATACTATTTGATGTGAACAATATCCCCTCTTGTCTGTGAAGGTAAAGTCCCAGGCTCCAGAAAATCCTGGCATTATGCACCGTGCCAGTGCATTCCATGCTGATATACAAGAACCAGCCTCTGTGATTGACCAGGGCCTGAATAAAGATGAAGTAGTACTGTTCGCAGCTTATATACTCCCGTGGTCCTTATGGAGGGCAAACTATGGATACAGGATTCCTATCGACAACCCCAGAACAGTTTGGAAAGCCCCTTTCTTTCAAAACCAACAATTATTTTGGGAACATTTTTTATGCCCACCACCTTTGGGTGAATCACAGTCCTGATGGCCTCACAAATCACCACCACCACAAGCCTCACAGTTGACTTGCCAATTCCAAACAGGTTAGTCATGGACAAGTAGAAGTCTGGGGTAGCCAGCTTCCAAATAGTTATAGTAACCTGCTTCTGGACTGCCTGGGCCTTCCTCATGTACATTTCTTGACACTGATCACATAGCTCCATGAACATCTACTTCTTCATGCAGAAGTTTTGGAGCCTGTCATCCCAGGTTTGCAAGATGATGTGATCCCACCAATTTGTGCCCATAATCTTGCTCCAGAAGCTCCATTCTATGTATGAGGAATCTGCAACAGTCACGAGCAGAATCAGCTGCGTTCTGGCTGCCATGTCAGTACTGCCCTCTGAGAGAGGCCATTGATAGGACAAATATCGCTGCTGAAACATCAAACAGCACAGAGATACTCTGTCTGATTACCAAAATAGGAGTGAAAGTATAAGCAGAAGTTCTTCCACTGATGCTGGATTACTGTTACTGGCTCTAGTTGCAGGGAGCTTGCAGACCCAAAAATGGCTCTGCTGGAGATGTTGGCAGGCTACAAGCACTTCCAGTCAAGTACCATGAGATGGAGAGACAAGTTGTCCCACAATATACCACAAACCAAGGCCTAGAGAAGCTACAGCTAGCAAGGGCATTTAAGAATCCTAGGATAAGCCCCTAGAAGTAACGAGATCTGACTTTCATATACTACTGTTCTGCTCATAGTTTTCTGGGTCACTATGGCCATGACAAATGAGAAATAGAAAACATTTCTGTATTAATAAACGAGAGATAAAAAGAATGTAAAAAGATATCCCTTTCACAAAGTCTTGGAATACAGAAATAGTCAATGACAGATTATATTCAGAGTCTGATAAACTTAGAAATCACAATTTCTGTGTAAATGCATTTGTAACATCTTTTACAAAAAGAAACACCAAACACCAACAAAAAGAACACATTTTTCTTAATAACTAATTATTTCCTTTTAAGCTATGGCCAAAATTTCAAGCACTGGTCCCTAAAGTTAGGCATGTAAATTCATATTCGATCATGTAATTAGAAGTCACCTGATTTTCTGAGATGCTGAATTCCTTCATTTACAATTGACTTTAGAGATATATCTGGGAGCTCACTCATTTTCTAGAGAAAAGGACACTTCTGTGTAGGTGCCTAAATACTGATTTATGTGCCCATTTCTTGGCATCTAGGTTTGCAAATTTTGGTCAATATTGTTTCTTCTTTCAACCTGAGCAGTTAGACAATGTTCAAGGCCTTGAAAGGTTTTTCTGTTAGGAGGCAAAACTGATTATATGAATCAAATGGTTCTTTGGTGTAATCCTGATTATCTACAAAGAATGTACACAAAGGCATGTCCAGAAGAGGATGATGCAGTGGTTAGGGCACTAGCCTCATACTCAGAAGACTCTGCTCTCCAACTCCTTGTGTGACCTTGGGCAAGTCACTCGGCTTCTCTGTGCCTCAGTTCCCCAGCTATGAAATGGATAATAAAACTTCCCTACCTCTCAGTAAGGCTAAATACACATCAAAGTCTGTGAGGCATTCAGATACCACAGTGATGGGGGCCATATAAGTACCATAGATAGAAAGTCCTGATTCTGTGAACACAGTAGAAACAAACAGGAAATGTTCTCTTTTTCAAAAATTCAAGTCTAACTTCTCATTAAGAACTCTACCCAAAAGAAGCTTTTTTGGCTTTCTCCTAGAGGCATACATCACTGATTCTTCCACTATCTGCTGGATTTCCCCCTGATTTCAGGTTCTTTTCATACATATATGCATTTGCAACCAAATCAATTCCCCAGATCTTGAGTATGCAATCCTACTCCAGGAAAGTTCCTTGGCCCACACGATTCAGCTTCTACTCAAGCCTTGCCATGCTGCTCTGTGCCTTGGGTGATGGCTTCCATTGTTTCTGCTACTAATAAATAAACGGGTATTTAATTGCTACCTCATTTAGCCTGAATGAGGGGTACTTGGAATACTCAGCAATTTCTTCTTTAATCTGTGACTGACGGCCAACATTAACACTTTTCAGCATAGCAATATATATATATTCAAATAAAAACCAGCAAAACCTTTCCCTAGCCCTCTCCACAGGCACAGAAATCTAAGGTAGCAGAATAAGTACAATGCCATTGCACAGGAGACATGATCTGAGGAAGTGTGCAAGGTCTGCATGATGCAGAACCCAGTGCCACAGAGGCTGCCTGTATAATTTTAAGGGTTTGGAGTGGGAAAAGAGCTGAAGTGTGGCCAGTGGTTCCACAAATGTTCCCCATGGAGCAGTGCCATAAATGCTAAAGAAGCTACTCTAGCCTCAGAGCAGCAGTAGCAGCCACAAAACAGCCAGGATTGGAGAATAAATCACTCCCCTCTTATCAGCATTTTTTAACAGAATACCACTTACTTCAGTGCCTATACATGGCTGCAGAAAACTAACTTTAGGCACCCATTTAAAAAAAGAATCTTGACCATACCACTGTTATTAAGTCACCCAAAATCACAGCTACAATTCTTGTTTGCTGCTTTTTTTTCTTCTTATTTGATAACAGGTACAGATTAACCTTCATGTTCATTCAGAGAAAAAACATACACATGGCAGAATGTATAAATACTTCTAACAGATTAGAATTATATGTCATAATATCATTGCTAATATGTCTAACCTTTATCCAGCGATGGTTAGCCTCCTTGAGCCTATTTTCAAGCTTATGTTTTTCTTCTGGGTTCAGTGATGTACTTCCAAGTGCTGTTCCTCCAGTTTCAGTTAATCGTTCCAATATTCCCTTGTGTGGAGGTAGCTCTTCCACTCTTAACTGGAACAGACAAATACAACATTGAAAATGAGCTGTGGTAGAATTATCAACTCCCTTATCTTCACTGCTATTGATTAGTCTATCAGCTGCAGAGACCAGGCTCAGGGCTCAATTCAGCACAAAATAGCCATGGCTTTCTGAGTTAAAAAGGCTCAGAAAAACAGCAAATGCTGACTCTATTAGGCAGACTTGTAGTGAGGAAAGAGTGGCTCTCTGAGGAGACCAAAATGGAGGGAAAACAAGCTTCCCGGAGGGAAATAAAATAAAAGTTCATCTCTGCTGCGTGATTAATCTTTTCCTTCTGGTCACCTTTACTAATTGCTGCCTTTTGTTTGTGTGAACTGTAAGCCCTTTAGAGCAGGTTCCATGTCTCTTCCATGTTCTGCACAGTGCTAAGCACTCTAGTCCAACCCCGTAAGCAATAATGTTCATAATATATTCATAAACACTGCAAATCAGAGGGCTACTGATAATGTTTAGGATTGTCCAACCTATCGTGTCTCCATAATCTGAATCCATTCCCCTTCCTGTATACAATTACTGCAAATTTATAGTGTTAATATAACTTAACATATCAAGTAACCAAAGAGTTATATAATAGAAAGTGCAAGCTTCCGCAGCCATCATTTTAAAAAATGATCAAAATTTGACATGGGCCACAAGAGAATCTTTAATAGTTACTATATCAGTGGGTTTGGAGTAACGTCCTTTGGGTGGATCAGAAAGAAAAGACATGGCTCACAGCATGGCTTAAATGCCTGAACTATTAAGGAAAAAAATATCATCACCAGTAGGTTCGACTTTGGATCACCCATCCTTTAGGAGTTACTGGGGGAGGGGTTCCCTCCCACATTAACATACTTCTCTCCTGCCCATATTAATACATATTGAGAAGAGAGAATCTTCATCCATATATGCGCTTTTCTCCCTCACCTGCTATCCAAAATGCAGCTACCAGCTACTGACATTAGTACATTTGGGTCAGAGACCTCCAAAGCTCTATACATATGTATGAAAGCTCAGAGGAGCTGCCAGCAAAAAACAAAACAAAACAAAACAAACAAAAAAACACCACTTTCTAATGTAAGTAGCATTTCATTTAGATTGTAAGCTCCAGAGGACAGAGATTGTTTAAAGTGCCATGGACATTTAATGCTCCGTACAGATAAATAAATAAATGCTGCACAAATAATATTTTCTTTGCTTTGTGCAGCATTTATCACATTTCTGATATTACTGACTCACAGGGTTAAGAACTAGGTTTGTGAGTGCTGGAAGTATATCTGGATCTAGAAGGGATAACTTAAACAAAGGCAGATGAAAGACATGAAAAGCCTCTTCAAAATTGTTCCTCTGACTCACTAACATTCAGTCAGTCAGGATGAAGTCCATTTAGCCCTACATGCATCCTCCACAGATACCAGTAAGACAATCTGGTTTATAGGAATGGTCATAGGAAGGCTAATATTACATTATGTGTCAAATAATGAAAGGATACTTTTCATTGGGAAGAGGAAGACTGCAATCTCTGTGGACTAAAAGGGCAGTAGAAGTGTTTTAGAAGGAGAGGTCACATAGACGGTTTAAAATATACAGAAAGTAGCTGGAGCTCAGTCAGCGAAGTAAAGATAAACTCTAACTTCTTGCAGCAAAAAAAATAAGTCACATATGAAACAGCCTCCCTCCCCCAACAGTTTCAGGGTGCTTTACAACCAAACTTGTTTTAAAATTGTAGTTACTGAGGATGGTTTAGTTTTAAAAGCTGAACAGATCAAGCAGTTCAAATAAAAATAGGTGAGAAACAAACTGTACAAATGAAGGGCAGTTACAGCCTGCTCTGTTTACATTGCTGTAAGATCATAATTAGGACTCAATAGGTCATTAACTAATTCAGATCTCAACAGGTGACTAGACATATATGATAACAGAATTACAGGAGTGTTTGGGAAGCCTGGAGGTTCTCACATTTGCTATGCCTGGCGATAACAGGGAGGCAGTCTTCACATATTCTGCTGGCACCTGGAATCTCTGGGGCCTCCATGACCTTTCATTTAAACTTAATTTTTCTTATTAAAATTGCCCACTTTGGGTTTTTTATTATTTTATATTTTTAAACACCCTTTTGGGGACTTCCTTCAGCCCTTCACAAGGAAATATCTTGCTGCTAAAATGGTTCAGCCAAGAAAGGGGACATTTCTTAATTAAATTAAAGAGCTGAATATTAAGCATTAGGTTTTCTTCTCTGTCTCATTTCCTGATAAACACAGGCTAGTTAGGAATGAAAAAAAGTGTGTTTTAAAACTCTATATTTTCAATTACTTTTTCTACTCTAGTTTTAATGCAGGCAATATCTTCTGGTATCTGGGCTTTAAAACACAGGAGTTCCTATTTTTTGGATTATCTAGTAAACTGTGGAATAAGAGTGATTAAGTGTTTGACAGAAATCAATCTGGATTAAGAACAACAATTCAATTTGTTTATGCAGATATGACAAACTAAGAAGACATTAAATATAAGAATTTATGTTACCTTCACTTTTTCAAGAGAGTCTTTTAACTGTTGCTCATTTCCCAGTTCAAGAGGAATACCAACAATGCTGTCTACTTCCTCTAACCATAAAATGAACTCATTTAAATCTTCTTGCAATTCTGACAAAATATTTTTTTCTTCCTCCAGCCTACAGTAAAAGAAAAGAAGAAGAAGAAGAAGAAGAAAACTATAGTGTTAATAGGGGAACTCTGTGTCGTATGTAATTATATTTCAAATGCAATCTTTATTATTATAAAAATAAAAAATCATCACTTTTTAACACAAATATAATGCATAACTAAATGGAGCAAAATATATACAGATTATTTGACATTAACAGTAATTCTTTGAAAGCAAAAATTTACATATTTCTTCAAAATTAATCAGAAAAGAAACACCACTCATAATACATAGAATTAAATGTATCTGAAAATAAGTTTGGAGTTTTAATTTGCAGTTCTAAACTATCTTCCAGCTCAAATAATTATGATTTTTAACCCAGTACTGCAAGGTGCCAACAAGTTATTACAAGTTGAAGGTGTCCACCACTCTGCAGGATCAGCCCCCTTTCTCACAAATGATATGAAAGCCCAATTTCAGAAACTGAATGAAATCTAAAGGCAAAGTTGTCATAAATAGATAGCTAAGGGTTAATGTTTCTTTTACCTGTAAAGGGTTAACAAAGGGAACCAAACACCTGACCAGAGGACCAATCAGGAAACCGGATTTTTCAAAGCTGAGGGAGGGAATGTTTGTGTCTGTGTCTTTGTCTGGCTCTCAGCTATGAGAGGGGATCTTTTTCTATTCAAGCTTCTAATCTTCACAGTTTCCCAGTTGTAAGTACAAAGAGTAGAAAAATAATAGGCTGTTATTGTTTTTTTTGTATTACATGTGTGGTATTTTGCTGAATGTTTAAATTGTGTATTCTTTTTGAATAAGGCTGTTTATTCATATTTTCTTTTAAAAGCAATTGAACCCTGTATTATTGTCAACCTTAATGCAGAGATCATATTTTTATGTCTTTTTCTTTTTTTTTATATAAAGTTTTTCTTTCTAAGACTTGGTTGAGTTTTCTCTCTCTGGGTAGCTAAGGAACGAAGGGGAGGAAATTCTCTTCTGTCAGATCTAACGGAGGGTGAATCTCTGCAACACCAGGAATTTGTGGGAGGGAGAGACAAACGGGAAGAGAGATAGATTCTTTTTCTGTTTCCGGTATTTGGTGTCTCTTTGTGGAAGAAGGAGACAATGCTTCTTGGTATTGTGGATGTAAAGAGGTTGCATCAGTACTCTCCAGGTTAGCCCAGAGAGGAAATTCTGGGTGGGAGAGAGAGGGGGAAGGGAAGTGGGTTATTTCCCTTTGTGGTAAGACTCAGGGCTTCTGAGTCTTGGGGTTCCCCAGGGAAGGTTTTGGGGAGACCAGAGGGAGCCAAAACCCTGGAATTTTTGGATGGTGGCAGCGAGATAAAATCTAAGCTGGTAATTAAGCTTAGAGGGGTTCATACTAGCGTCTCAGGCTATGAACGCTAAGGTTCAAATCGAAACATTAACCCTTAGCTATCTATTTATGACAAAAGTTTACTAAATTGAATCCCTAAAATTAGGCCATTATATTCAGTGGGGACTATTTTGGGAGGAACTATGTTTCTGTGGTTAAGGAAGGGGATCTGGAATTCAGGAAAATGAGGTTCAATTCCCACCTATGCCAAAGATTTCCTATGAACTTTGGACACATCACAATTTCTGCACTTCCTCATCTGGAAAATGAGGACAATAATGCTTCCCCTCTTCCAATGTTTGTTTGCTTTGTCTATTTAGACTGTAAGGTTTTCAGGGCAGAGGCTGTCTCAGGCTGCGTATGCACTGTGCCTAGCCCAATGGGGCCCCAGTCATGGTTGAGGGCGCTAGCTACAACAACTACAATACACACACAGACCTAAGTAAAAGGCCTGATTTTTTTCAAAATGTGATGAATGCCAACAACCCCCATCAAACTCAACAGGAGCTGTAAGCACCTGAACATCTTTGAGGTCAGACCATTTAGTGAGGTGTCTAGGTGTGGACTTAAATAACTGCTTTTAAGCTTCTAAATTTGAAAATGACGGTCTTTAGTCTTCCTCCGATTTATACAATGGTTTAAAAATCATCAAGTAAATCTGCTTAACTGGGGTCTCAAGCCATCAATGGTCACAAAATTTTGTCCTAAACCATCTTGTCCTTTGTATCCCAACAGCCAGGCAAGTTCTGTAAACACTTGAGCTGCTAGGTCTTAAGGCTCTAGCTTATGATGGGGCTAAAATAGCACTGCACATACTGTCTGCAGCCACCAGACTCCTCCACCTAAAAGACACCGTGCCTCTGTGACCTGCTCCTCATCACAGAACCTTTTCCTCCTGACCATTTAAACTCCTCAACAGTAACAGAATCACCCTTAACAGATGCATCACACTGCCCCCTGTAACCTAATACCGCTCACTTGCATGTTAAAACACGAATGGTTTAAATGAATATTGTGACAAATGCTATGACTCTGCAGGGTGTACATGTGGACAAGGCGCCTTCCCCTTGGCAATAGGGAGAAAAGTCCGAAAGACCTTGATCCAGGAAGTAACCTTGCTCTGAGAAAACCAAGTCCATGTGGCAAACTAGGAGCAGCAGGGAAACCTGATGGGGAACCACATGCAGAGCTGGCGCTGGGGGAACCACACATGGAACAGGCTATGCCTGGTAGATGTTACCACCGGAGTCAGCTCTGTGTAAAGCTTGTAGGAAAGCAGCAGAAACTGGGCAGGGAACCGGTGCAGAGACAGTTCAATAAGACGTACCAAGTACTGATGCTGGCCTGGAAATCTGCAGTATCCTATTCGCGTTTAGCAAAGAGTATGGAGAGGGTACCTCCCAGGCATTAAGCTTGAGGAGCCCTAATTCTCTAGTGGACTGCCCTCCCCAACTGCCCAAATAGTACTTTAGAGTAAAGGTCTGGCATATCAGTGCACCAGCAGCAGGAGTAATTACAATATTAATAGAGATTCAGATTTCCAAGGGAGGTGGGAAGGAGATGTGTATGGTTATGAAGGGAATTGCACAGGGGCTAAATATTCTATTCATCAATTTTACATGTCCCCAACCAGGAGACATAAGCAAATTTTATTGGGATTGTGATATTGCATCATTATGCACTGATGTTTGTCACAATGATGCAAAGATACAGAAAGGCCCCCATGCTACAAACACAAACGTAGTCACACTGAAGTTCATGGATTGCTCAAGTGAACAAAGTTACTCATACAAGCGTTTGCAGGATCTGGCCAAAAAGCAGCCTCAGCACTGCAAAAAAACACTAGTGTGTGTGGGGGGGAAGACAACCACAAAAAAACACTAGTGATGGGAGAACTTCAAAAGCTTAGTTTTTGATTAGTTTGATAAGTATCCAGAAATTCGGTTGCCTAGAGCAGCGGTTCTCAACCTGTGGGTGGGGACCCAAAATGGGGACATTTGAATGTGGTCAACAGGGCTGACTTAGACTTGCTGGGGCCCAGGGCTGAAGCCCAAGCCCCACTGCCCAAGGTCAAAGCCAAAGCCAGAGGGCTTTAGCCCTGGGTGGCAGGGCTCAGGTTGCAGAACCCCTGCATGCGGCTGAAGCCTTTGAGCTTGAGCTTTGCATCCTCTCCAGAACAGTGGGGCTCAGGCTTTGCCTTTCTCCGCCTCCCCTTCCTCCCCCCCGGGGCAGGGGCGGGCTCAGGCTTTGGTCCCCCTTCCAGGGGTTGTGAAGTAATTTTTGTTGTCAGAAGGGGGTTGTGGTGCAATGAAGTTTGAGAATCCCTGGCCTAGAGGATTAGAAGCCTGTGAATAGGCTTCTGCCCACACGACCATTCCATCCCCTCAACAAGGACTAAATCTCCCAGCTGGTATCTATTTCTGGGACTTCAGAATCTCGTGTCGCCCTCTGAGCTGACTCTCCCCCTATGCGGCTCAGGTTAAAATACAAGTAGCCAGGGCAGGCGCTTCCATTAGGCGACCCTAGGAGGTCACCGAGGTCATCAGGATTTGGGAGGCGGCATTTTGTGCGCTCCCCACAGAGTGCATGGGAGCTTCCAGTTTCGCTCCTGTCGCGCCGCCGAAGAAGGACCTTCTGCCAACATGCCACGGAAAACAGCGGCAGGCAATTGAGCAGCTCAATGACTGCCGCTGTCACCTGCGGCATTTTGGCAGAGGGTCCTTCTTCAGTGGCGCGATGGGAGTGGAACCAGAAGCTCCCGTGCAACCCGTAGGGAGCGCACAAAATGCCGCCCCCTGAATTCTGCCTAGGGCGCCAGAAATTCTGGCGCTGCTCCTGCAAGTAGCATGTACTATGCCCACATCAGGTGCTGAGAGGAGGAAGTGTCAGACCCCAACCACAACAACAATCAAGATAGCAACTCCAAGCAGCTCAGTGGGGAAGAGCAGGGTGTAGGACCATTGTCAATATAGGAGAACAGACAGCACAAATAATAGAAATTGGCCAAATGTGTGGGATTCCTTCTTTTAGTGGGAATCTTGGGAAGTCTCTGTTAAAGAGACTGGCTGGCATATTGGTGGGAACTTTGTCCTTTTCTAGTGGAATGAATACGGATCGCCTTCCAGGATCAAATAGAAATATCTCAGAAGAAAGGTTTCCTGACAGTCCAAGATAACTGGATATGGTGTACCTCAATCACTCCTATTTCTGTGTTTCCATTTCAATATAAAAACTGTATTAAGATGGAGATAAGACTGAGACTACATAGAATCATAGAAACGTAGAGCTGGAAGGGACCTCCAGAGGTCATCAATTATAGTCCCCAGTACTGAAGCAGGACCAAGATACCCAGAGCATCCCTGACACATTTGTCGAACCTGTTTTTAATAATCTCCAATGATGGGGATTCCATAATCTCCTTTGGAAGCCAATTTCAGAGTTTAACTAACCTTCCAGACGGAAAGCTTTTTTTACTACCTAACCTAAATCTCCCTTACTGCAAATTAAGCCCACTACTTCTTGTCCTGCCTTCAGTGACATGGAGAACAATCAATCACCATCCTCTTTATAACAACCCTTAATGTATTTGAAGATTTAGCAGTCGTCTTTTTTCAAAATTAAACATGACCAGTTTTTTAATCTTTTCTCATACATCAGGTTTCCTAAACCTTTTATCATTTTCTGATGCTCTCCTCTGGACTCTCTCCAATTTGTCCACATATTTCTTAAAACGTGACACTAGAACTGGACATAGCATTCAGCTGAGGCCTCACCAGTGCCAAGTAGAGACTGATACCTCCTGTGTCTTATATAAAACACTCCTGTTAAAACACCCCAGAATTATATTCTCCCTTTCTTGCACTGTTGGCTCATATTCAGTCTGTGATACACCAAAATTCCAAATCCCTTTCAGCAGTACTACTGTCAAGCCAGTTATTCCCCAGGTTGTTTTTGAACATGTGATCTTTCCTTCCTAAGCGTAGCATTTTACACTTGTCTTTATTGAATTTCATCTTGTTGATTTCAGACAAATTCTCTAATTTGTCAAGGAGACTTTGAACTCTGATCCTGTCCTCCAAGGTGCTTGCAATCCCTCTCATCTTGGTGTCATCTGCAAATTTTATAAGCCCTCTTTCCCACTCCATTGTCCAAGTCATTAATGAAAATATTGAATAGTATTGGACTCAAGACAGACCACTGCAGGACCCACTAGATATGTTCTTCCAGTTTGACAGCAAACCATTGATAACTACTCTGAGTATGGTTATAGTAATTTCATCTCGGCCACATTTCCCTTTAAGAATATCATGTGGGACTGTGTCAGAAACCTTACTAAAATAAAAATATATCACATCTATAGCTTCCCCCTTATCTACTAGGCCAATAACCCTGTCAAAGAAACAAATTTGTTTGTTTTGGCATGACTTGTTCTTGACAAATCCATGCTGTCTGTTCCTTATATCCTTATTGTCCTCCAGGTTTTTACAAATTGGTTGTTAAATAACTTGTTCCAGTGTCATTCCAGTTATCAAAGTTAGGTTGGTCTGTAATTCAGCAGGTTCTCTCGGTTCCTGTTTAAAGATAGGTACTATATTTGTCCTTCTCCAGTCCTCTTGGACCTCACCTATCCTACATAAGTTCTCAAAGATAATCACTAATGGTGCCGCGATTCATTCTAGGGCAATGCTTCTCAAGCCGGTCTGCCGCTTTGTTCAGGGAAAGACCCTGGTGGTCCGAGCTGATTTGTTTACCTGCCACATGCCAAGGTTCACGGCTCCAGGCCAATGGGGGCTGTGGGAAGCAGCACGGGCTGAGGGAAGCAGCACGGGCTGCAGCCCTCATTGGCCTAGAGAGGCAAACTGGGGCCAGTGGG
Organism: Chelonoidis abingdonii; assembly: GCF_003597395.2. Classification (NCBI taxonomy): domain Eukaryota; kingdom Metazoa; phylum Chordata; order Testudines; family Testudinidae; genus Chelonoidis; species Chelonoidis abingdonii. The sequence continues at coordinate 219,901,771 of NC_133769.1, read as the reverse complement.
AGCCGCGATGGGCCAAATCTGCAGATGCGGCAGGTAAAACAAAACATACCGGACCGCCAGGGACTTTCCTTGAACAAGCGGTGGACCGGCTTTGAGAAGCGCTGTTTAGGGTATTTAAGGAACAAGTTGAAGCAATTTCATAAGGCCCAGCTAATTTAAAAATATCTAACTTACATAAATATTTTTCAACTTGTTCTCCCTATTTTAGCCTGTGGTTCTTCCCCCAGTTGTAATATTAATTGTGTTAAGTATCTGTCACCATTAACCTTTTTAGTGAAGACCGAAGCAAAACAGGCATTAAACTCCTCAGCCTTCTTGATGTCATCTGTTTTTAGCTCTCCTTCCTCATTACACTTCCCTTCATCTTTTTCTTGCTTCTAACGAATTTATAAAACCTCTTCTTGCCTTCTGTGTCCCTTGTTATGTGCAACTTATTCTGTGTATTAGCCTTTGTGATTTTGTCCCTACGTGCTTGTGCTATTCTTTTGTACGCCTTCAAAATTCATCCATGTTTCCAGTTTTTGAAGGATTCCTTTTTGATTTTCAGGTGGCTAAAGAGCTCCTGATGGAGCCATATACTGGCCTCATATATTTTTTTAAAATCTTTTCTTCATATTGAGGTAGTTTGCTGCTCTGCCTTTAATATGGTTTCTGACAAATTGTAAGCCCTCCTGAACTCCTTTTCCCTTAGATTTTCATCCTGTGGGACTTTACCTACCAGTACTCTGAGTTTTTAGCAGTATTATAAAGTAAAATACATCACAGGGGAGCAGTTATCCTCAAACCAAGATTTATAGACTTAGGAAAATCAGAATTAAAGTTAAGTTGAAAAGAAATCCAAGCCTATTAAAGTGCAAGGCCATACATAGCTAGAGCACCTAAACAATCTTAACTCTATCCTGTAGTGATGTCATGTAATAGCCATATGATTATAATTAAGTCATTTTAGTATTTGTAGTCCCAGTTTAAATTTAAAATATTTTTTAAAAACACACTTTTCTAAAAGTCACCTTCACAGTGTTTACAATATCCCTGTAATGCATTTTATCCTTAAATTACTGATATATATCTCAAATTTAATTTCTACCTTATAGCTTTTCTGGGAACTTATTTGTTTTTATAACAAATGTTAAAAATTCCATACAGTAAACAAGAAATCCAAAGTGAATATTACCATATGAAATTTCTAATGTTATTTTTAATGTATTGTCAATTTAAAATGTGAAACAAAAATTATATACAAACATACATATATATATATACACACACACACACACACAATTTTATGCCAGATTCACAAATAATCTCTGGCTGTTTCACAGCACTCTGCAGCACCACAAACCAGCCAGTGTATGCAAAGTTTTCCCCTTTCATCTATCCTTCTCATCAACCTGGATGAACCATCTCCATGAATTCCTCCTGCACCCTCTACAAGCTACTGGATGCAAACAACAGTTTTCCATCTCCCTCCTTCCTTACAACCATTGAGGATTGGTCCTGCTTTGAGCAGGGGGTTGGACTAGATGACCTCTTGAGGTCCCTTCCAATTCTGATATTTTATGAGTCTATAACTCTCAAAATATGCGTATGTGTGCACACCCCCTCTCTCTTGTCCCCCACATGCACCTCCCACACACACAGTGTCCCTTTCCCTCCATCCCTGTCTGTCAAGTAAGTCTGGTTCAATGGAGAGCTGTTGAACATATGAATTTTGGAGTATGATCACTGGTGCTGTTATTTTTTATAACTGAAAAGAAAAAAATCTTTTTTAAATAAATGCATGAAGAATTGCACTCTCAAAATGGACACTATCTCCCACCATTCTCAAGGGGACAGAAATCACAAGCTGCCCACTCTTTTAAAACAGCCACTGCCTACAGCTAGACTGCCTTCAGTGGTAATTTGAGACAGTTAGCCATCTTTGCTAAGGGCAGCCTCAGTTCCACTGAGAGTAATGGGAGAATGCAATTATTTTGGAAGAGGGCAAGTCTTTGTAACTTTCTGAAGGAAAAGATTATGTGCTAGTCTGTGCTGAAGGAGAAACTTTCAATTATAAAGAAAGTCAGACAAAAGTGACCCATAATCTCCTGAACAAATGTATTCAAAACTTACCTACATGAGAAGTTTGCATGTTGTTACTAACATCATGTGAGAACAAAAAAAAAAAAAAAAAGTTTAAAACATGGTAGCAAATTTCTTAAAGGGTCCATTTTTAATTCAAAGTACTTTTTTGGGAAGGTAAACCTACATTTCTTATACATAACCAAGAGGTTGCCTGAGTGCAAAGTTAAGTGCAAAATGCCTTAACTGTAGAGTTGCAACTAGTATTAATAATAGATTCTTTCCAATTTCAAAAACTATCATTAAAGCAGGATAAAAACGGGTTTAGTGTCTCTGTTTTCCCATACTTTTTCACTTTTCAGCATGATGGTTACTGCCAGCAAGAAAGTCCGAAAAAGCAAAGAAATGAAAGCTATTTAAAACTATGTCACAATTTATTTATGGTGAGAAGGACTTTTTAACCAGATATGCTTCCTGATGGATGAGCAAAAGGGATGGCGTTTTCCTTTACAGGAAAAAGAGACTCTACAATAAAGTGCCAGCCTCACACCCTTTAAAACAAATCGCTCCAAACAATTGTTATTTAAAAATATACATCTTATATGGCAAATAATTTAGAACTTGACAAATTTAAGAATACAGAAATTCCAAAAATGAATCAGAATCTCTTGGAAGCTTGGCTTTATATCCAGAATGTTTTGGAAAAATTTCCAACATTACTCTAATCTATGAGAACGATCCTCTTATTTTAAACCCCTCAGTTACATTTTTATTGTAATTTCTTCTCTCTATAATTCATAGCACTCAGAAAAATGTGTTCAACTGATTTCAGGCTTCTAGCATGGATTTTTTTCTTCACATGTCAAGACACCTGCATCACCGTTTTACTGTGGGGAGAGGGAAGAAAAACAGAGTATTCCTTTTATATGATAAAGTGTAAGTCTGAAAACTGGTAGAAAGAAAACTTCTAATTGCCACCTAAATAACTCATTTGTGTCATCAACGGAAGAAACACAGATCAGTCAGCAGTGAAAAGGTACCAACAGGGGAACTGAGTTTGAGAGTTGAATTGAAATTCCTAGTATAAGAAGAGACAGGGAATCATAAAACTATACAGTATAGCCATGAAGTTTTTTTAAGTCAACACTGTATTTATTTACAGCGAATGAAGTATTCCCATTACATGAGGGGAATAAAGACTAAAACTTATGACAGAGATCGCGGACTGCTTCAAAATAGAATCTGAGTCACCTGGTGCCTATGTACTACCTGATATACTCCACTGCCTGGCCAGCTGACGTGGTCTCACACTCACAAATGCACATCAGATTGTTATCCTTTCACCAAGGAGTGCATTATTCTTTTCTTACAAAGTAGCAGTGTAATGCAAGAAGAAACTTTTTTTTGTCACTTCACTCCTCAGCCCAGATTCACCCTCTGAGCTTCCCTTCTGTCCTACCCCTTGCTCATATCCTCCCAAGTACCTCACTAGCCCAGTGATTACAACCCAGGTGCTCATAATCCCACAACATAATTAACTGCCTCTAGCTGAGCCTGACAGTGATCAGGGCACTGCTGATAGTGCCCTGTCACAGAGGTGTATAAAATTCAACAGTATAAGAGAATTCTACTTTCCAACCAAGCTAGCAACACTATTGAAATTAACCTTCCTTCCATCGCTGTAACACAATGCACACCCAGTTTTGCTAAGACCATATACAATTAGTATTATTTTTAAGTTGAACTTGGTGTAGTAGATTTGTTTCTTTTATAGGAATTTAGGTTAATATGTTCACCAGGAGCTGATATATATGTAGGCTTGAAAGGATTAGATTTTTATCACAAATGTCTATTTCTCTGTATACACACAAACTGACAAAATATTTCCATCAATAGTAATCAAAATGTACAGATAGACAAAATAAGAAAAATGTCTCGAGAAATTATTAGGGTTAGATTAAAGATATTTACTTTGTATATTTTGACATGTAATGTTGTCAATTTGTGTTTTAATGGTTATAGACATTTTAACTTTGTCTGATCCCTCCAATAATTTCCCACAACTGTGGAAATTGTACATAGAATTCATAATTTTGCACAGCTGCTAAAATGTAAATCAATAAACACCAGAAAGAATGCTTAAAAATAAACAGCAGTATTATCCCAGTAGTACACACACCCAATTACAAAGCCAAGTTGCTGACAGGTTGGTACCTCAGTACAACCACATGATGCCCCTTACCACCAGCACTTTGGACTCAAGCCAACTGTTCTCCACCAGTCATTGAGAAGGTCGCTGTGGTTCACAGATTCATAGATTTATAGATTCTAGGACTGGAAGGGACCTCGAGAGGTCATCGAGTCCAGTCTCCTGCCCTCATGGCAGGACCAAATACTGTCTAGACCATCCCTGATAGACATTTATCTAACCTACTCTTAAATATCTCAGAAGTAGATTCACAACCTCCCGAGGCAATTGATTCCAGTGTATACTACTGACAGTTAGCAGTTTTCCTAATGCCAACCTTAAATCTACACCTTTACTGCATTTAAGCCCATTGCTTTCTTGTTCTATCTCAGTAGAAGGCTCGGTGACAATTTTTCCTCCGCTCTCCTGATGAACGCTTTTAGAACCTGAAAACTGCTATCATGTCCCTCTCAGTCTTCTCTTTTACAACTAAATAAACCCAATTCTTTCAGCCTTCCTTCATAGGTCATGTTCTCAGACCTTTAATCATTCTGTGTTGCTCTTCTCTGGACCCTCTCAATTTCTCTCACATCTTTTCTTGAAATGCAGTGCCCAGAACTGGACACAATACTCCAGTTGAGGCTAACCAGCGCAGAGTAGAGTGGAGAATGACTTCTCGTTCTTGTTTACAACACACTTGTTATAGCATCCCAGAATCACCTTTGCTTTTTTTTGCAACAGTATCACACTGTTGACTCATATTTAGCTTGTGGTCCACTATGGACCCTAGATTCTTTCTGCCATACTTCTTCCAGACAGTTCTTTCCATTTGTTATGTGTGAAACTGATTGTTCCTTCCTAAGTGGAGCACTTGAATGAATCCGAGCAGATGCAACTAGTACACAGTGGTGCGTGTGCATACACACACAAAATCTAAATCCATCCACCAAGGGCATAAAAACCTCTTGCAGCCTTTTTACTCCTCCAACATCAATGCAACAGAATTACAGCCAGCAGAGCTAGTACACAGAGAGAGCCAGCTAATCAACCCATACTTTCTGGTCCATCCCTTGGAATCTCCCTCTGTGAAACACTTTGAGAAGGAGAGGGAGGAATAACCCACTCCTAGATGTAAAAGGATTTAAGATTACAAAGTCTCACTCATGACCAGCCTGCACAATCCAGCTTGCCGTGTCCCAGATTTTGACTCCACCACACTCTCTAGAGCTCAAGAAGCTCTGAAAAATATTATAGCCACTACCTATAAAAGACCATGCATCTCCTGGATGGTGAAAGCCAGTGAAGAACAGCTGCATCCCCTACTAATGTAAATTAGAAATGTCTCTTTCAGAAAAGCATACTTGTCAAACTCCTTGAAAATTACAACCATCCACTCAATCCTCAAGCAAAGCAACACTGGATTCCTCCTGATGCTCTCCCCAGTTACCGTCTGATCTCCATCTTCCCGTTCCCGGACAAAATAATTGAGCAAACAGTAACTACCAAGAAGCCACTCTTTTTCTAAAATACAGAGTGCACATCTGGAGTAGGAAAAATCTTAATATAAAGTAATGTTATATACTGATGTTACCAAATAATTATTAATAACCAGCATGCATTTTCATTGCTTCCTGACAGCATAGTTTAAAAATGCTTTACATTGGCATTTGTAAGCTGAAATGTTATTTCTTTGTTTACCTACAAATTTAAGGTATTAGTAGAATTTTATTCAAGCAAGTGGTAGTAATAATAATGAATGGGGTATTTAAAATTCGGCATCTGCAATTCAGTGCTAGATATTTTATTTTTAAAGTCATCTCAATGCAGTTAGATAACAAAAAGCAGTGGCTTCTGTTTGAAATATTGGATGGGTAACAGTTTGCATTATAAATGTTCTTAATGCATTTTCAGGAAGTGGAATGGCAGTGATTTTGCTTGTAAAAATACATATAGTGAAACGGGGAACAACAAAATGTATTACTAAGTTCTATATAGTCAAATATTAAATCATATTTTTAGTCATTTATATAATATACATTCACAAGTGATGTACAATATGCAATTTCCAGCTAAGACAAGATTAGCAGATTCTCTTTTGGCCTACCTGGTAGAACTGCTGCCTCTATACACCTCACGTATCCTGCACTAGACTGAGTCTCAGCTGCTGTTATGTGTAAGAAACCAGCATAAGCCCAGCCGCCATAGGGAAGACTTTATTACTTTGTCAGTTCTGCTTAGTGTCCACACAATAGTGTGTTCTGAACATAGAGCAGTATGAATATGGAGGTCAGTTATACCTTCTGTGAAGCTGAGCTGACTGGAGAGCAGAAAGTGCACCACTCCATAGGTATGCATGGGTGAATGAAGTGGTTGAAGTACTTTGAAACAGGAGTGAGGTCTCTTGCTGCACCAAGCGAATAAGAGGGGAAGCTGAAGAAAAGTGCTTTTCTGCAAGCAAAGGAGGGGAGTGGGCTCTCTGCTTTGAGTTCTGGAGGAAACTATTTCATCCTCCCTCTTTTCCACACTTACTTTAATTGAGTTTGAATCTTGAATGGACAGTTGGTTTTCCAGGAGGCCTGCAAGGGCCTTTCTTGAGAGCATCACTGGCTACACACTGACCATTATCTTTGAAAACTTGTGGTGATTGGAGAAGGTCCTGGATGATTTGAAAAAGGCAAATATTGTGCTCATCTTTTAAAAAATGGAAGAATCATAGAATGTCAAGGATCTCAGTAGGTCATCTAGTCCAACCCCCTGCTCAAAGCAGGACCAATCCTTAGACAGATTTTTGCCCCAGCTCCCTACATGGCCCCCTTGAGGATTGAACTCACAACCCTAGATTTAGCAGGCCAATGTTCAAACCACTGAGCTATCCCTCCCCTGACAAATCAGGGAGATTTTGGCAAACCACTAAAGTGCCTGAAACCACTATGGCTTATTGCTAAAGGCAGCCAAGTCACCAGGCTGCAAAGTGGCCATGCAGCTTGACCAAGGCAGGAGGGGAAGGGGTTTTGGGAGCCACAAAAAGAGCAGCTTGACCCCACATCCTTCCTGATAAAAATTGTGTTGAAGTTGCTGATATGTGCACTTTAGACGAGCAGGATGTGCCCCAGTAATGTCTATTGGGGCCCCAAGGCTGTAAATTCTGGAAAAACTCACATTTGGTTAATCAATAATCAGAAGGAAACTCTTGCTTGACCATTGAACCTGCTTACTTAACAAGTTTTCTTTAAGGGACATGTCATTCTATTACTAATGTATAAATAAGGGGAAAAATTTTGAGCTATTTGGACTCTTTTGGACTCTCCCTTTGGATACATCTTGCGGTGCCCACTGGCAGACAGAAGATTTAGCCACCGGATGCCTGCCACTGTGTCACTTGAGAGCCACACTCAGCTTTAGTAATAATCAAGGGTTGGGGGTGTTTTACTAACCAGTTACGGACATATGTAAGTACTTGAGACTAAGTAAAGTTTAGCTTTAAGTGAAAGCACTCTTGTGTTGTCCTGTTTGTGCCAGCCATCTATCGGTTAGATGGCCACGTCTCCCCTGATTTATTTCCTCACACCTCCTCGCACAGAGTAAAAGTTACCAAGAGCTTTGGGTTGAAAGAACCCCAAGCAACAAAATTTGGAGGCCCCATGAAGAGAGGCAGAGAGAAGGAGATGGATGGTGCAAACTGTTTATAGTTTGTCCATTGCAACAGGAGGTAAAAGACGGAGGGGTGGAGTCATTCCCTACAAGTTCCCGTGTTGCAGTTCATGAGTTAATCTATGGATACATTCTGTTACTGGAACTCAGAATTCAGGCTGATTGCCTTCTCGAGCGCAGAAATCATGTCCAGAGACAGGGAAACAACAGGAAAGAATGAACAGTTGAACACAATGTTGGGATTTTGTACAAGAGTATGGCGGTAATGGACCCTGGAAGCCTGGTGCCTTGAATGGCCCCGAAGCCTTGCTGCAGCTCCACAAACAATGGGATATCTGGGTTAGTGCAGGAAGGTCCAAATGTTAGGGTAAAGAAAAAGGCTGCTTTGCATGGGTTGTGGATGGTTGTGACAACACTGGATCAGGAGATAGATTAGTGAGAAGACCAGGTGCAGGAATTGGAAAGAATCAGAGCTGAAAAGGAAAGTGAAGTGATTAATTTGAAGGCAGAATCTGATACTCTCAGAGCTACGTCTCTGACACAAGCAGCACAGATTGTAGGAATGCAGAAGCAGGTACGTGACAGTGAGTGGGTCAGTAGTAAGTTGCAGGGGGAAGTGTCTGAGTTGAAACAACAGACCACAGAGAGCAAAGCTGCAGTCAGAGCCCTTTTGAAGGATTCACAAAGCAGAACCCAGGGAGACTACAGGAAATGCTGGAGACAGATTTTTGCCCTTAAGGCTCAGTTTGGAGAGCAAAGGGGGATTGTGGCAGTGATCAGAGGGAATTGTAGCTGGGAGGAAGACACAGAATCAGAGGAGGATCCCAATCTATCCCCCCTCTTATTGCAATTATGAACTGATGGACACTGGTGAGTTCACACTGGATCCCATCAGGCAGTCTCCATATAGTCCCCTACGGGAATTACTGGAAGAGCTGCAAAGGCCTGCTCCAATGGCCCCCATAGTCACAAAAAGGGGACCTCAGGAAGGTCAGGGAGGAACAGAGGAGTGGGTGGAGACTAGACCCTTTACCCCTGACCACGTTAGGGCAGTAGGGAAATCAGTTGGCCCATAGGAGCACAGCCTTGCGGTGTATGGTAAGAGTATCTGGGATGGCTGGATTCACTCCAGCTGAGGTGGCAGCTATATGCAGGGAGGATTTTTCAGGGCTCCCTTATGATATCTAGATGGGGCCTCCCCGGGGCAAATGATACAGAGAAGCATATAAATGTGCAGAGGGAAGTAATACACACCCTCTTCCCGGGAGAAAGCTCCACAGATATATTTCGCCAGGAGAAGCAACAGGCCAGGAAGAGAGTAGAAAGTTATGTAGCAAGAAAGAAATTGGCATGGAGACATTCTGGGCTGACAAATGTCATTAACCCAGACTTTGCAGCCCTCCCTTTCAATCAAGCTTTAATCCAAGGATTTCTCCCTTTAATTTGTATGGCCTTAGTGGGTATGGATCTGGCAGCTGTTCAGACAAGAGATATTGAGGATACAGCAAAGCAGGCCTATGAGGTCCAAAAGGATATGCATCCTTCTAAAAGGAAACCTGATAAGGTGGCTGCTATAGCCCCTCCAAGTAGCATGCAGGGAAAAGAAAATGGAGACAGACCGCATAAGGTGTCGAGGCAGAACCCCTGACCCATGTGGTGGGGAAATTTGGAAGCGGCTTTTAAAATACGAGCAAAAGGAAATGATAGACCGGCTGCCTACTGCTGAACTTCTAGCAGAATTGGCAGAACATGAACTGGCTGAGCATTGAGGAAAAACCGCTAGTGCACCGCCGATTGCTGCCCTATAGGGAGGTTGAGTGCCCCACAATCCCCCAATTGTGGCACACTTAAACATTGAAGACTGGGGGAGGTTCATGGTTTAGAAGTTTGCAGGAGGGGTCTTTGGCCAGAATTTACTAGTGGACTTAGGTGCCACCTACTCCCTAATTAGTACCCAAAATATACATTTGTTTGGACCTCTGACTGGAGTCAAAACCTTACAGAGATTTAATGAGGCACAAAGCATCATGCCCTTCTGTAAAAAAAAATCCCATATTGTGTGGAGACAAAGAGCCAAGGGCAATTTGGCTTGATGAATTTGGGGAGAGAAGGTATTCTAGGAATAGATGCTCTGAGGGAACTGAGTGCTGGTTGATTGTGCTAACAGGGTTTTGTGGTAAATGCCTCCTTGCACCCCATGGGAGCCTGTGGAGATTTCATCCAGCTATGGAATAGCAGCCCTTAAGGCATCTCAGGCAGGGCCGACTCCAGGCCACAGCGTGCCAACCACGTGCTTGGGACGACATGCTGGTCCCGCGGCTCCGGTGGACCTCCCGCAGACACGCCTGCGGCAGCTCCACTGGAGCCACGGGACCATCGGACCCTCTGCAGGAACGCCTGCGGGAGGTCCACCGGAGCCGTGGGACCGGCGAGTGGCAGAGCGCCCCCCGCAGCGTGCTGCCATGCTTGGGGCGGCGAAATTGCTAGAGCCAGCCCTGATCTCAGGTACTGGAATGACCTGCTTGGCCCCCCAGCACTTTTGGCAATTGCAGATAAATACTGGGAGGTGTGGGCCAAGAATAAAATAGAATGTGGTAAAATTGATGCAGAAATCCTAGTCACAGGCCCTGATCCTCCACCCCAGAAGAAGTATCAATATCCAAAAGAAGCAGAAGCCAGCCTAAAGGAAACAATTGATGGGCTTTTCAGTCAAGGAGTTTTAGTAGAACAGCCCAGCACTAATAATGCTGCCCTATGGCCCATCCTTAAGAGTGATGGCAAAACCCTTAACTGGGTGACTCCACCTATGGCCCCCATAGTGGCTAAATATCAGGAGGTAATGGCTTCCATTGTAGGAGGGGCCCAGTGGTTTTCAGTTTTAGATTTGGCTAATGCTTTCCTTGTTACCCCTTATACTGAGACAGCTACTATAAATTTGCTTTCACCCTTTCAGGAAAAAACAATTGTGTTTTGCCCAGGTCCTCATAGAATAATGCACCTGTTATCTGCCATGGCCATGTAGCAAAAATGTGGGAGGGAATGCTTAAAAGGGATAGTGTGATTTCTTATGTGCATGATGTCCTGGTCTGTACACAGATCCAGGAGGAAAATGTAAAGGTGTTGGACAGAGTGCTGGAAAAGATTCAGGAAACAGGGTTTAAAGTAAGTCCAAAGAACTGTGCTCTCAGAAGGTACACTATCTTGGGGTAATCCTGGGACAAGAAGGGAGCTCTCCTGACCAACAGAGGGTTGAGTTGATTCTCAAACTCCCAGCCCCCACTGACGTAACCGCTCTGAGATCCTTCCTGGGCATGGTTAACTTTTCCTGAGATTTTATAGAAGGGTTTTCAGAAAAAGCAGCCCCGCTGCTTGAATTGTTAAACAAAGGGCAGAATAGACCTGGAGCCCACAGCAGCAGGAAGCCGTGGCCCAGTTAAAACAAGCCTTGGCCCAAGTCCCAGCCCTATCATATCCCCGGGTAGGAGAAGCATTTGTATTACAACTAGCAACTACAGACAAGGGAATGGGAGCTATGCTAAGCCAGACCCATGGGACAGGTCTCTGACCTGTAGCTTTTGCCTCCAAGACCCCGAGTGAGCTAGAGAAGGGATTCACCCCATGTGAAAAGGAGGTCTTGGCACTCATTTGGGAACTACAGCATTGGGAATACCTGGTGGGTTTGCCCCTGTGTTACTAAAAACAACCCACTCCCCAGTGAAGTATGTACTCACTGGGAAAATAACAATGGCTACGTATCTAGCCCTCGAATGGCAAAATGGACCCTGGCTTTGTTAAACAAAAATGTAGATATGGAAAAAAAACAGTACTGTTCCCAATACCTTACAGCCTCCTGATAGAGGGGGAAGAGCACGAATGCCCATTTCTTGAACCACTGCCTTGGAAGACGTCACTCTTCAAGGGAGGGGCCATGCTGAGTGAGATGCTGGGAATAGCAGATGTTATTTGGTTTGTGGACGGCTCTTGTTTTTACAAAAATGGCCATCTGCATGTGGGCTTTGCTGCTTTGGGCGAGGTGCTGAGGGGACAGTGTCCACCATATTCTGCCCAAGCAGCTGAAATTGTGGCTATAGCAGTAGCACTGGAAAATACCCCCACCATTTAGGAGGTAGCCATTTTCACAGACTCAGACTGGGTCCTTTGGTCCCTAGTGGATTGGGTTCCAGAATGGAAAAAGAGAGGGATGAGGTCTGCACCCCTAGCAAGTTCATGGATGAACTAAGCTGGGGGTGGAAGTAGGTAAGCTGGAATGTAGGAATAGGGTCCAGAGTGACCTAGACAAACTGGAGGATTGGGCTCTGACAAAGCGGGACTGTTCTTAACATTTCCTCTGAATACTGTGTGGGTGCCTCAGTTTCTGGCCGACACCCTGTCTCCTGGCAACTAATGGCCCGAGCCCTTCCCCCCCGCAAGGGGATGCTAAAGGTGTGGGAGAACAAGGAAGTCAGGTGACCTCCTGGCCCAGGAAAGGAACTCAGCAGAGAAGGAGGGGCTGGAGGGGGTTTCAGCTGGGAGCTGGCTGGGGATCGAAAGTGAGAGCAGACGAGGCTGTCTGGCTCGCTGGGCCCCAGAATGGAACAGGTTGAGAGGTCCCATTCTCTGTACCTACAAGCTCTGTTTGAGACCATGTTCCTGTCATCTAATAAACCTCTGTTTTACTGGCTGGCTAAGAGTCACGTCTGACTGCGAAGCGGGAGTGCAAGACCCTTTGGCTTCCCCAGGACCCCACCTGGGCGGACTCACTGTGGGAAGTGCACGGAGGAGCGTATGCTGAATGCTCCAAGATCAGACCCAGGAAGGTGAAGCCGCGTGAGCTTCTTGCCCTGAAGACAGTCTGCTCTGAGGGAGAGGAGGCTCCCCAAAGTCCTGACTTGCTTTTTGGGGAGCAGTTCCAGAGCATCACCCGGGGACTCTGTGACATGGGCCAAAAGAAATCTGATGAGGTTCAGCAAGGACAAGTTCAAGATCCTGCACTTAGGATGGAAGAAACCCATGCACTGCTACAGGCTGGGGAGTGACTGGCTAAGCAGCAGCTCTGCAGAAAAGGACCTCAGGATTACAGTGGATGAGAAGATGGATATGAGTCAACACTGTGCCCTTGTCGCCAAGAGGGCTAATGGCATATTGGGCTGCATTAATAGGGGCTTTGCCAGCAGATCGAGGGAAGTGATTATTCCCTTCTATTCGGTACTGGTGAGGCCACATCTGGAGTACTGCCTCCAGTTTTGGGTCCCCCACTACAGAAAGCATGTGGACAAATTGGAGAGAATCCAACGGAGGGCAACAAAAATGATCAGGGGGCTGGGGCATGTGACTTATGAGGAGTGGCTGAGGGAACTGGGCTTATTTAGTCTGCAGAAGAGAAGAGTGAGGGGGGATTTGATAGCAGTCTTCAACTACCTGAAGGGGTGTTCCAAAGAGGATGGAGCTTGGCTGTTCTCAGTGGTTGCAGATGATAGAACAATGAGCAATGGTCTCAAGTTATAGTGGGGGAGGTCTAGGTTGGACATTAGGCAAAACTATTTCACTAGGAGGGTGGTGAAGCACTGGAATGGGTTATCTAAGGAGGTGGTGGAATCGCCAGCCTTAGAGGTTTTTAAGGCCTGGCTTGACAGAGCTCTGGCTGGAATGATTTAGTTTGGGTTGGTCCTGCTTTCAGCAGGGGGTTGGACTAGATGACCTCTGAGGTCTCTTCCAACTCTAATCTTCTATGATACACCTTTCATACATCTGTATCACAGAAGGGGGCTTTACAGACTACTTTCCCAAATATCCAGGAAGCATTATGCTTTCCAGACACTGAAGCAGGGCCCTGTCTATTTTGCAACTGCACAGCCAATGAATTCAAGTCTTAGTTGCTCTGGCCCAGGGCCCCAGGAAATCTTAATCTGCCTCTGTCCATGGCCATGGAATTTGATGTTTTTCCAAGATGCTATGGTATTCAGCATTTTTGCCATTAATTTGCTATTTCACTACAGCCTGCTGCCCAACATTTTCTTTTTGTGTCTTTCGGATCTACAAGAATTATCTTCAGCTACTTCTTGCTCTCCAGCTTTGCACACAAGAGGGAGATAATTGGACTACAGAGAATGCTCTCTGTACTGTTCTATGGCAACAAGTAGCAGGTTCTGGGGGCTCTGAACTGAAGTCTAGTTTGCAGCCACAGATCAGCTAATAAGCTGTGTTTCCTAAAGAATAAAGCAGCACAAATTGCCTGAGGAGCCCGGGAGATGCATTGTTGAAGCTAGCTAGAAGCACCCCACTTTCCCTAGTGCAGATGGTGTTGGGGAAGGAGGTTTTGAGCTAGGCTTCCTGGGTAACAGCTCAGGAGACAAGGCCATGGAGTAAAGCTGGCCCCCCTGGAAAGCACAGTGAAAAATAAAATCCTTGAAAATAATTATTGACAAAATGTACATCAAATGAGTATTTTCAATTATGAGCCAGAGTTGTGAGACTTTGATTGGGAGCTGGAGGCTAGGAAGGAAACAAAAGAATAAATTAACATTGCCAATGGAATTTAAGGATAGTTGCCATGGAACATTGTCACATTGTATCACAGAACAAAAAAGATCTCTAGGTATGAAGCATCCAGCCACCTCATCATTAGGACACTAGCACTGATCCTAGCAGCATCAGAGGCACTCTCAACTTCTTTGGGTGTCCAGTTATGCCTCCCACAAACAGGCATGTAAGGGAAAGATAGGGTTCCTCATACCCTCCTGTCCTTCTAGCATCTCTCTATTACGGATGGAAGCATAGTTTTGCCCAGTATAGACAACCATGCTTTACATCTCTGTAAACTGATTAGAGAGAGATTTTCATAGTATCCACTCACACTAAACCATACAGGGCCAATTCTGAACTCAGATAAAAACAAAGTGCTCAGTACCATTGCTACAAGTTGAAAATATATATTTGACCGCAGAATTAAGCCCTAGTTTGCCTCACCGAGCAATTCTGACTCCTTTCCCAAGCTCACCCAAGTAAACAGGAGGACTTCTACTGATCTCCTTGGGCTTTGGATCAGTCCCAGACTGACCTCAACATGGACTTTCTTCTGGTACAATATTCTGTATCAAATATCGCCTGGAAATACTGTTTCTAGAGGGGAATACTGCAACCATAAAGTGCATTACTTTCCTTCAAATGGTAGTTTTGTGTTATGATTGCTATTTGCTGTAAGTGCTGAATAGAGCAAAACCATTTGTAAGGAAACAGGTGAAATTATCACAGCCATCTAGCACACAAAAAAAAAGATACTTCATAATGAAAAAAAATCTCAATTAGTAAAATTTTCATTTCTCACATTAGGCTTTGCCTTGAAGCCAAAACATTTACTGTTGTGTTTTACCGAACAGCATTTAATTAGATTGCACTGAAACAAAGATTCTGTAGCTATTTACAAAATGAAAATATTAGATGGCTGTAACTTTTAACCTTGTCTCACTTTTTTACTTTTGCAATTTATTAGGAAGAGTAAATTATTTGATCACCAATGTAATCAAATATCAACAGTTTTAAATTAATTCATGTCCCTCGGCTTTAGGCCAATGGCAACTAGTCGCCTCACAGAGGTGACACACTCTGTCTCTGGAGGAAGAGAGAGAAGAAAAGGACGGCTGCCAGATGTAGCAACTTGTTAAGTAAATAATAGGCAAGACTTACTATCTGGAGCATGAAAGCATGATATCAAATAACTGCAGGGACAAAAAAAAAAGGTGTGTGGGTGGGAGCAATACAAGTAAAGTTGTAAACGAGATGCAATGTTCTAGGCTATAGTATTTGATCTAGGATTTTAGACTTTATAGAAAGGGTCTTTTTGTGGGTTTTTTTCCCCCTTTGTTTTTCTTTTTTTGGAAAACAGAAATTCAGTGCCAGTCAGTGGCATGCGCCTTAGGGACAGAAATATGCTTGTAGACAACTGGAATTTTTGAGACTCCAGAGGCCAAAATTAAATCTTGGAGCAATAAACCGCAAGTGAACTTGGAGTTGGCACTGCAGAACACTATCAAAAGAAGTGTTATTTCTGATGAGGGCCAAACACATTGTAGCACTCGTGGGTGCTTTTGCATGTTCTCCGAACCTTACACAGATCTTTCAGCGCAGTTCAGTACTGACCTGCCGTAGCCCTGCTCTTCCAAATGTTGCCGCTCTACTAAGCAGAAGTTAGTTTTGCAATATTGGAACCAATGGGGATTGTTTTTTGATGTTGCAACTGGCAAATGTTGAATAACATTTAAACTTGAATAGCAATCCCATTTTAATTTGTGATATCTGAGGCTCCGCATGTGAAATATCTTCGTTGACACCTAGCTGTCAAATATATTAAACAAAGAGGATCCAAAATAAATGACTCTAATAATGTCACAAATGTCTGATTCCAATGTCAAAGAAAAAAAAACGGTCAGTGTGAAAGTTAACAAAAATATTAATAAAAATGACAATAAATGTAATGTTCAGGAAATTTGCCAGGATGATAAAGTGAGAGATGGAAATCCTGCATTTAGCTACAGAACATAGAGAATAGCAATGCAAAGTTCCTCTCATACCACCTCTCCAATATGCCTCTGTCCTGACCTAAACTGATTAGCTGTAGGTGTGAGAGAGTAAAATGTCTGTGTTTATTCAACCCTTTAGGGAAAGATGTGGTCTGAGCATAGAAATAGAATGACAGAAACACTGAAGGCTCTGTCTCCATCTTTATTCATATATATGGGGAAGTCATTTCCCTTCCCTCTCTGTCTCAGTTTCTTTGTCTGAGCATAGTATTAACTTACTTCACAGGAATCCTGTGATTTTTAATTTTTGGGGAGTTCTTTAAAGATGAAAAATACTATCTTAGAATAAGATATTAAAAATCACCAGTTCAGTGAACTTTGTGGTTGATGTGGACACTAGGAAACTAAATTTTGACTCATTTCCCACAATTTAAACATGCAACATATATCTAGTCCACAAAATTTATTTCCAATAATAGATCAACATCAGCAGCATTCACTAGGAGACTGGGAGCATGAAAAAATTTTTTAAATTAAATATATTTTAACTTGAATGTTTGGCTTTTCCACTAAATAAGAATTCTAGAGCATGCTGTGTCGTAGCGGTGTTGGTCCTAGGATATTATTTTGTCTCTCTCACCAACAGAAATTGGTCTAGTAAAAGGCAATCCACCTTTTCTGTCTAATTCTAGAGCAGTAATTTCTGTGCTTTTCATCCCTGATACTGAATTCTAATATGGAAATAGGTCTATTTGGTTTCATATATACTCTGAGTTATATATACAAAATCTACACATATGCACACAAATATTTACTGGGCACAGGTGCCAACTTTTGTTTGTTGGTTGGTTGTTTTAAACTTATCAACAAATTACTCTGAAATAACTAACTAGGAGTTAAACACACACTAGACTACTGCCAAACTGGTGTGAAGGAGAAAAGAACATTGGGGAGATAAAAGTAGTATCAAGGGGGAGGGGAAAATACACAAAATGAAGCAAATGGTGTGTGGTCATGGATAGTGGAGTAAACCAATTAGTTTGTTGAATGGAAGAGGAAGAAAACAGATAGGACCAGAATTCACAGCAGTGTTCCTGTCAGGTGGCACTAAGGAGTGGAATTTGGTTGTATCCTGGAATTCCCTTAATGTGGGGGAGTCCCAGTGGATGCAGAGCAGGTGTAGTGAAAGTCACGAGACAAACACCTCTCTTGAACTGTGCTGCCATTTTAACCATCCACCATGCTTTGATAAAATATGTATATTCTGCTATGGAAAAATTCAAACCTCTTGAGAGTAAAATTATTGCACTTGAGAGTGTCTTCAAAATATCTAAGAGATGTCATACCTCTTAGCAGAGGCAACAGTTGGCATGATTTTTCCCCTCGTTACCTTTTTTGGAGTCTGCTATATCCTTTTTATTTAATGTTTAAAACTTTTCCAAAGCACAAAGCTGAAGGAAACGTTTTTACTTTCTGATTCCACATTGTCAATGACTGCTCTATTTTTAATCTGTATCAAAAGATTCAATTTTAGTATCTGTACGGACAATATGTAATACTTCCAGCATAATCAGTTTTTCAAGAATGTTCTAATTAATATTTACATTATGCATAATACATACACACACAGTTTTCAGAATCCAAATAAAAAATAATTAGATTCCACAAGCTCTTTTCATTTATGTTACTTAGGGACAGTATGTAGTAATCTATTTAATTAGTTGGGAGTTGCACGTGCTCAACACTTCTCAAAATTTCTCTTTTGTCTGCTAAAACATTAATTCTATCATAAAACATTCCTTATGTTAACTGGAACAGCTAATCATATACAGGAAGTTATAACTCTATGGATGTTTGTGACTTCTAAACTAAAGAACAAGTTATATTATAGCAATTACTTTTAGGGTGACAGAACCATGCACAGAACCAAGCGCATGTAATTCTATATTAATATTATCTTACACTTATAGACCACCTTAGTTCCCAAGGTCTCTAAAGCGCTTTACAGATAACAGATTGCTTATTTCATTCACCGTTGAAATGAAGCCACTTTGGATGATGAAAGACAACAACCAAACTATAATAGAGATGCACAGATTTTCACACCCAGAAACTGCAAAGGGATTATTAGGTAGGTAGAATGCAATTACCTGAGTTGGAAGTTGGCCAGAACATTGGAGGTAACACTTCTACTCTTGATTTTGTTTTGTTTGGGGGTTTTTGAAGTTTCTTGGGATTTTTAATTATCCCTAGCGACGAAGACCTGGATTCTAAATGGCACCTGTAACAATACTTCCAGCTGTATAGCATCATGTAGGATCATTCAGAGACACTAGTTTGGAGCCAATTCAAATGGAAAAGTGTTGAGTGTTACTGAGTCACCAACCAGGATTTTACAGCACCCAAGTGTTTTTGGCATCGATCTCTCTGCCAAGGAAGGATAATTCACAATAATAAATTCTCAAATGCTTTATCCAATCTAGTCTGTAGTGATGGTACTACCACCATTTACACTGGGAAACTTCCTTAGCCTAATCATTTCTGTTAGGAACATTTTCCCTGCTACTGAGCATAAATTTGTCCTAACTTTGCCCTATTTTAGCTAAAAATCTCTCTACTTTCTTGGTTTGTACACTGTATATTTGTACACTGCATCACTGCATGCGCTGGTTAGGCCTCAACTGGAGTATTGTGTCCAGTTCTGGGCACTGCATTTCAAGAAAGATGTGGAGAAATTGGAGAGGGTCCAGAGAAGAGCAACAAGAATGATTAAAGGTCTTGAGAACATGACCTATGAAGGAAGGCTGAAAGAATTGGGTTTATTTAGTTTGGAAAAGAGAAGACTGAGAGGGGACATGATAGCAGTTTTCAGGTATCTAAAAGGGTGTCATCAGGAGGAGGGAGAAAACTTGTTCACCTTAGCCTCTAATGATAGAACAAGAAGCAATGGGCTTAAACTGCAGCAAGGGAGATTTAGGTTGGACATTAGGAAAAAGTTCCTAACTGTCAGGGTAGTTAAACACTGGAATAAATTGCCTAGGGAGGTTGTGGAATCTCCATCTCTGGAGATATTTAAGAGTAGGTTAGATAAATGTCTATCAGGGATGGTCTAGACAGTATTTGGTCCTGCCATGAGGGCAGGGGACTGCACTCGATGACCTCTCGAGGTTCCTTCCAGTCCTAGAGTCTATGAATCACATTTCTTCCCAACTGCCCTGTGCTATCAATCATAGCTTAACCAACGTGTATACAGTTTTCCTCATAAAAGAAAATTCCTCGAGACTTCATCATTTTTATTGCTCTTCTCTTAACCTCCCTCAATTTGGCAATATGTTTCTAGTAAACTCGTGCCCGGAAATGAATGCATATCCCAAGATGTATAAGAAGGGAGTATTACCCTGTAATTACAAAATGACCACACTGCAGATGTAGTTCGAAATTATTCTGACCCTATCTGTAGCCATATAATATTGAAAAGCCTTGCTTCTTGTCAAAAGCTCTCATCCTTTTGTCTTCTACAACTTTACCCATTTCTGGGTTTATCTCATTTTGTTTCTTTCTCTTCATGTTTTTAAATGACATATGGCTCTTGGTATTATTTCACCGATTGACGTGGATTTGAAACATTTACCCACTTTAAAATCATAGGCAAATATAATTCATGTGCTCTCTCTCTAGTCTTATGAATAAAGAAATTAAAACTGGATCAAATCCAATCTCTAGTGGTACCATTCTATGTACCTTCCCTACACTGTTAGTCTCTAGGGTGCCACAAGTACTCCTGTTCTTTTTGCAGATACAGACTAACATGGCTGCTACTCTGAAATCTGTCATTATGCAAAGCACTGAATTTAGCCATATAGAGTGGAAATCCATCAACTTCATGAAAAAACTCGCACAGCTATAGACAGACATCATCTTCCTTTCCAAATGCAAACAGATGGACATCATACTAAAAGGGCTGAAAGTAAAAAATCCATTACAATCAACATACCACACAGACTATGCTGACAGATTGTGCCATACACTCTCAAAGAAATGATGGAACCACCTGAACAACATCCTATACAGCAAACAGGAAAAGATTACGAATGAGCTCTCAAAACTGGACACTCTCATAAAAAAACTACCTTCCACACAAATTGCCTCGTGGTTGGACTTTACAAAAACTAGACAAGCCATTTACAACACATACTTTGTTTCTCTACAAAAGAAAAAGGACACTAAACTATCTAAACTACTACATGCCAAAAGGGGCCACAACAGTGGTTCCTTTAACCCACCCAGCAATATAGTTAATCTATCTAGCTATACTTGTAGCTCAGCAGAAGAATCTGTCCTATCTCAGGGCCTATCTTTCTGCCCCTCCACCCCCACGAACAAAATACAGTTCTGCTGTGACCTAGAATCCTATTTTTGACATATCCGACTCAAGGAATATTTCCAAAAAACCTCTGAACAACATACTAACCCACAGAAAACTTCCTATCAACACTACAAATGGAAGGATTCTGGGTAGACTCCTCCTGAAGGTCAAAACAACAGACTGGACTTCTACATAGAGCACTTCCACCGACGTGCATGGGCTGAAATTGTGGAAAAACAGCATTACTTGCCCCATAACCTCAGCTATACAGAACAGAATGCCATCCAGAGCCTCAGAAACAACTCTGACATCACAATGAAAAAGGCTGACAAAGGAGGTGCTGTTGTCGTCATGAATAGGTCGGAATATGAACAAGAGGCTGCTAGGCAGCTCTCCAACACCACATTCTACATGCCATTACCCTCTGATCCCACTGAGGGTTACCAGAAGAAACTACACCATTTACTCAAGAAACTCCCTGAAAAAGTACAAGAGCAAATCCGCACAGACACACTGCTAGAACCCTGACCACGGGTATTCTATCTGCTACCCAAGATCCATAAACCTGGAAATCCTGGACGCCCCATCATCTCAGGCACTGGCACCCTGACAGCAGGATTATTTGGCTATGTAGACTCTCTCCTCAGGCCCTACACTACCAGCACTCCCAGATATCTTTGAGACACCACTGACTTCCTGAGGAAACTACAGTCCATTAGTGATCTTCCTGAAAACACCATCCTGGCCACTATGGATGTAGAAGTCCTCTACACCAACATTCCACACAAAGATGGACTACAAGCCATCAGGAACAGTATCCCCGATAATGTCACAGCAAACCTGGTGGCTGAAACTTTGTGACTTTGTCCTCACCCACAACTATTTCACATTTGGGACAATGTATACCTTCAAGTCAGCGCACTGCTATGGGTACCCACATGGCCCACAGTATGCCAACATTTTTATGGCTGACTTAGAACAATGCTTCCTCAGCTCTCGTCCCCTAACCCCCTTACTCTACTTGTGCTACATTGATGACATCTTCATCATCATCTGGACCCATGGAAAAGAAGCCCTTGAGGAATTCCACCATGATTTCAACAATTTCCATCCCACCATCAACCTCAGCCTGGACCAGTCCACACAAGAGATCCACTTCCTGGACACTACAGTGCTAATAAGCGATGGTCACATAAACACCACCCTATACAGGAAACCTACTGACCGCTATACTTACCTACATGCCTCCAGCTTTCATCCAGACCACACCACATGATCCATTGTCTACAGCCAAGCTCTAAGATACAACCGCATTTGCTCCAATCCCTCAGACAGAGACAAACACCTACAGATCTCTATCAAGCATTCTTAAAACTACAATACCACCTGCTGAAGTGAAGAAACAGATGACAGAGCCAGAAGAGTACCCCAGAACTCACCTAATACAGGACAGGCCCAACAAAAAAAAATAACAGAACGCCACTAGCCATCACCTTCAGCCCCCAACTAAAACCTCTCCAGCGCATCAAAGATCTACAACCTATTATGAAAGATGATCCCTCACTCTCACAGATCTTGGGAGACAGGCCAGTCCTTGCTTACAGACAGCCTCCAAACCTGAATCAAATACTCACCATCAACCACATATCACACAACAAAAACACTAACTCAGGAACCTATCCTTGCAACAAAGCCCGTTGCCAACTCTGTCCACATATATATTCAGGGGATACCATCATAGGACCTAATCACATCAGCCACACTATCACAGGCTCATTCACCTGCACATCTACCAGTATGATATATGCCACCATGTGCCAGCAATGCCCCTCTGCCATGTACATTGGCCAAACCGGACAGTCTCTACATAAAAGAATAAATGGACACAAATCAGATGTTAGATGAGAATTAGAACATTGAAAAACCAGGCAGAGAACACTTCAATCTCCCTGGCCACTCAATTACAGACCTAAAAGTCGCAATATTACAATTAAAAAAAACTTCAAAAACAGATTTCAGTGAAAGACTGCTGAATTGGAATTAATTTGCAAATTGGACACCATTAAATTAGGCTTGAATAAAGACTGGGAGTGGATGGGCCATTACACAAAGTAAAACTATTTCCCCATGCTTATTCCCACCCCTAGCCCTACAGTTTCTCACATCTTCTTGTCAATTGCTGGAAATGGGCCATTTTCATTACCATTATAAAGAGTTCTTTTTCTCTCCTGCTAATAGCTCACCTTAACTGATCACTCTCCTTATAGTGTGTACCGTAACACCCATTGTTTCATGTTCTCTGTGTATATCTATATCTATATCTTCCTACTGTATTTTCCCCTGCATGCATCCGATGAAGTGGGCTGTAGCCCATGAAAGCTTCTGCTCAAACAAATTTGTTAGTCTCTAAGGTGCCACAAGTACTCTTGTTCTTTTTGGAGATACAGACTAACATGGCTGCTACTCTGAAACCTGTCATTGTCCTGACATCATTGTCTTTTTGCTAGTTTTTTTGTATACGTTTGTATTCTTTTCCAATGACATGTCTATTTATTTGTCAGTTACTGTTTTGAGAAACAGTATCAAATGCTTTGTTAAAAATAAAAATATATTACATCTCCTACTTTCCTCATCATCCACGAATTTGGTATCAGTATCACGATGAGATGTAAATTCATTGTGAATCACAGCAAGTGCTTAAAGGTTCTACCTGCACACAGAGGAGAGTGTTCATGAACATTTTTGCGAAAATATGTAGCCAGAGGAGAATAGCAGCTTTGGACTTGTGCTGGTGACTCATCACTATCTTTGCACTCCCAACACTATTCTGGTGTTCGCTCTTTATTTTCTAAACCAACTGTTTATTAAATATCTAGCATTTGCTGCTACAGGGATTTCTGGGAGGAAAGAAAGAGGACATTAGATTACTTGACACCTGTTTGTTTGTTTTTTTTTAGATATTTGGTGAAATTGTATTGAGAATCTGATGAACAATCAAAACAGTAATATGAAAGTTTAGGGGAAATATTTACTGAGAGATCCTCCCTCTCTTTTTCTAAACAATATGCAAATATAATGTCTCATTCATTTGTGTAAGAACCTTTAAACAAAATAATTAAACTACAAAATATCACACAGAGCCTGGAGAAGCCAATCATGACCAGTAAACAATGGCAAGTTTAGCTACAGTACCACATGCATATGCATTTCAAATTGAAATCAGTGTGACTCCTTTTCTAATTAATTACTTTAAGAAATCTGTGCATACTTATCTCTGCGCATTTGCCCGACATTCATAAACAAAGAAAATAAAATTAAATATGTATACATCATTTTGTTCTGGAAGGTAAAAGAAATATCTTTCAAAAATCAGTAATTTAGCTGTACTGCAACATCTTCATCTATGAGCTGACTTTTGATTTTTAAAGAGAAGTTAATAACAGGTTTCAATATATTGAGAGCTCAGGTAAAAGACTAATCAGAGGTAGTCTTTTATTGTAGCTAAAGCAATACTATAATGAAAGTTAAGTATAAAAATATGAAAAATAAAACAGTTAATTTACAATAATCATACCATTTTAGAGTTAGAGCATAAAAGCTTTTGTTTGTATACCTCAGGAAAACCAAACACTTCAGATATTCAAAAGCACCCTCCTAAATAGACCTACCTGCTGTGCTATTCTTTGCATAGTTATTTCAAACTAACTTGAGCTCAAAATAGATACCAGGTAGGTTCAAGCTTGTTACAAGTGCAAATCATTTGAAATTAAAATAAGAAGAAATGTTCTTCAGCTCAACAGAACAATTTTTTTGTCATCAGTGGTAGTTTTTTTTTGGTTTTTTTTTAATGTCAAAATCTAGCAATTAAAAATATAAACAGATTACTTTTGAAACAGCTAGACATTCCATTTTCCATCAAGTACGCTCAGTGATGCTGGGTCATCAATCCTCCTTTTCCAAATCATCCAACTATAAGACTGATTCTGAAATTAAGTATAACACATGTACTCTCTGATTCACTGTATAAGTATAGGTGTGCCACAAACATTAAAAAGGCACACACTCTCTCTGAAACAAAAAGGTTTGCAGTTCTTTAACCAATAAGAATGTAACTGAATCCGCAATCTACTAAGCACAGTATATTGCTTTTTTTGATCCAACCACAGAGTGGTTAATACAGGCTTAACAAAAATCTCAATGTTTTCATCATCCTTTTGACTGTTAAGACGCTTTACTTTGAAGACAAAAATTTGAATATTAAATAAACTTTCAATTATGTTCATATTTCTTAGAGAGACAGATATTCCGAAAAACAACAAAAAAAAATATGGAGTTGGGGTGCAATTTTTTGCTTGTTGTTGAGGTTTTGGGTCTTTCTATTTTTTGAAAATGAAATTTTTACAACACTGAATAATAAACATTGCTATGTTTTAATACACACAGATGTTCTTAGGTCATGTCTACACTATGGGCACTACAGTGGCACAGCTACTGTGCTGCAGCTATCCTGCTGTGGTGCTATAATGTAGTTGCCTCCAATAGTGACAGAAAGACAACACTTTAGGTTGTCACAGTTCAGGGCAACTGCAGCCATATTCCCTCTTCATGGCCCGGCAAGGGTACCAACTCATAAGCTTCCGGCTCCCCCATTGCCTCCGATCTTAGGCAGATACCTTCATCTCTCTCCCTCCTGACTGGGGTATTTCCAGCCAGCAAGTGTCCTGCCTACACTGTGAATTCCATGGAAAAGTCCAGCTGTCTAAGCAGGCCAGTGTCTCAGCTTTGCTTTGTCTTTGAAAGCTATGAACAGGGTAATTATTCACAGTTTTAAGTTACCACACAACTCTTTCTATGAAAGCACATTTATTCTTAAGGTGGAAACATTACAGAGACAACATATTAAAGACAATAATAAAAAACTTATACACATGCTAATAAGCTTACCACAGATCACTCCCTTCCCTCTTTTCCACAAAGGCGCTGGCTGGTAACAGTCCTTCCAACCCTTCCCTAAGGATTGGGTCCTTCCCCTTGGACAGAAGGTCCTATCCATTTGCTGGATTAGAACGAAGGCTCTGAGTTAGTTTAAACTCAGGCTATTTATACCAAAGTCCTTTCTTTGTCTCTTGGTTCTTTACAGAATCCAGCTGGACC
Source organism: Chelonoidis abingdonii (assembly GCF_003597395.2). Taxonomy (NCBI): domain Eukaryota; kingdom Metazoa; phylum Chordata; order Testudines; family Testudinidae; genus Chelonoidis; species Chelonoidis abingdonii. Next base: position 219,875,835 of record NC_133769.1, on the reverse strand, counting down.
CAGTATATGCAGCCCCCACCCCCTCTCTGGAGGTGTTACTGTCATAAACAGATAGCTAAGGGTTAATGTTTCTTTTACCTGTAAAGGGTTAACAAAGGGAACCAAACACCTGACCAGAGGACCAATCAGGAAACCGGATTTTTCAAAGCTCAGGGAGGGAATGTTTGTGTCTGTGTCTTTTGTCTGTCTCTCGGCTATGAGAGGGATCTTTCTATCTTCAAGCTTCTAATCTTCAGTTTCCAAGTTGTGAGTACAAAGGTAGAAAAACAATAGGCTTTTATTGTTTTTTTGTATTTACATGTGTGTAGTTGCTGGGATGTTTAAATTGTATTTCTTTTTGAATAAGGCTGTTTATTCATATTTTTCTTTTAAGCAATTGACCCTGTATATTGTTACCTTGATACAGAGACCATTTTTATGTCTTTTCTTTCTTTTTATATAAAGCTTTTCTTTTTAAAACCTGTTGGATTTTCTTTTCTAAGTGAGGCTCTAGGGGATAGAAATCCCTGTGCCAGGATTACGGTCTCTCTCAGGGAAAGACTGGGAGGGGGAAAAAGAAGGAGGGGGGAAGGTAAATTGCCCTCTCTGTTTTGTAATTCAAGGAGTTTAAGTACAGTAATCTTCCAGGATAACCCACGGAGGGGAAGCCTGGGGAGGAAGTAAAGAGAAGACAAGGGGAGGGGGGGTATTTCCCTTTGTGGTAAGACTCAGGGCATCTGAGTCTTGGGGTCCCCCAGGGAAGGTTTTGGGGAGACCAGAGTAAGCCAAACACTGGAATTTTTGGCTGGTGGCAGCGCTATCAAATCTAAGCTGGTAAATAAGCTTAGAGGAATTTATGCTAGTACCTCATATTTGAACTCTAAGGTTCAGACTGAGGAATTATACTATGACAGTTACAACCTGAGTAAATTTTATTAATCGCCCCCAGTTACCCTCCCACATGGAATTACATACAATCCCAGACCCACAACAATACACAACATGAATACAGTAAGATCTCCCAAAGATATTAAAGGAAAATGCCATATCTGTCACATCTCCCCAAGCAGCGGTAGCTAGGCTGATGGAAGAATTCTTCCATAGACCTAGTTGTGTCTATATTGGGGATGTGGTCGGCTTAACTATAATGCTCAGGAATGTGAATTTTTCACACCCCTGAACACTTCAGCTATGTTGACCTAACTTTTAGGTGTAGATCAGGCCTTAGTTTATACTATGTCTAAGTAATTATACAAGGTGGTTTTTTGTTTTGTTTTAAATGAAGGATACTTTATAGTCTGAGAACTGAAGTGAAATTGCAGAATATACACATTATTATGTCATCATGACAAACATGTAGGTGCTCTTCCATATTTGATAACATTGTGCATTGGCCTGACATTGCAATAGTGTTTTCTGTATGCATATTTTGGTTTAAATGCTTCTCAATGGAGGACTGTCTGGGATGGATCAGGCAGAAAGGAGGAGGTGGCTGAAGATGGTCTGAAATCAGCTTCCACTTTAGGATGGTTAAGGGACAATGCCTGAACAATTAGCTCTAATGACTCTCTTGTTCCTCAAGCCAGCATACAAAAAAGGTTTGACCAGGAAGGACCAAAACCCAACAGCACATGGGGAAAACTCCTGGAGAATAAAGAACACTTACAGGGTTTGAAAAGACTGTCTTGAGGGTGCAGACTGAGACACACCCAAAGGGTATGTCTACACTGCAGCTGGGAGGTGTAATGCACATACACACTAGCTATGCTCAAGCCACCCTGTGAAAAATAGCAGCATGGCTAGCTACCAAAATACAGCCTATCTGAGATCCTAAATACATACTCACATTGGTAGTCTAAGCCAGTACTGCTGCAGCCAGATTGCTATTTTGAGTGCACTAGTTTGAGAAAAACTACAGCATGTATGTCTACCCAAGCTGGGAATTACTCCTCACATCTGCAGTATAGTCATATCCAAAACACAGGAACCGGCAGGGGTGCCTGAAGGAGCCTGGGATATAGTACTTTAGGTAAGATAGACATGTGATCCTGTTGTTGGTTTGGTTTGGTATGGTTTGGTTTAGTTTTTTTTCATCTAATGCTTTGTTCTCACTGCTGAACAGAGATATTTTGCTTTAAGAGGCTGTTGGTCAATTTATCCCTGGTCACTTATCCCTGAAGAGAGGAAATGCAGGTGCTCAAAACCTAGTCAGACTCACAGGATGGTAACTGGTAGATATACACAGGGTAGATTGATCCAGGTCCCAGTTTTAGAGCAGGGTCCTAGCCAGGGACAGGTAAGGGCAGGGAGCCCAAGACCTGAGCTGGATGCACTCAGAAAGACCAAAAAGGGGACAAAAGTCCAGCTAGCCCTGCAACTGTGACAGTCACTGATGACATTACACTGACGGACAAGAATTCCTACCAGTTTGAGACAGTACTCTCTTTTCTCACTATACTTCAATGCCTTTTTTCCTGTTTAGTTCACTGGGAATTTTTGTACTTAAAATTACCCAACTGGTTAGCTAGAAAAACCTGGAATAAGTGTACTACTGCTTTTTCTCATTAATGCAATGTAGCTCATTTAGGGAATAGGACTGTGTTATTTTCAGGTAGCAGACTGTTGATCCTATTAGTCTTTACTGAAGAGAATGTGCAAGGAAATTCAATAATTCAGTGTATCACAGAAAGAGACTGAAGCCAAAGTGGCATTCAGATATACATTTGTAGCTATGAAATAAAAAAGACGGAGATGCAAGTGCTGTATTGCCACTGACCAGAACTGGGACAGAATGCACATTCTTGGTCAAAGCTAAACCCCAAATCTCCTTTTACGTGCTGCAGCAGCAGCATACAGAGCTATTAACATGACATTATTGTTTCCTTAGTGTTTGCACTTACATAAGAGGCAAGGGCTTAGAAATACAGCTGGGTTTCAGTGGTGCAAAAGAATAGGTTTTAGTGTGATAAATAAAGGCCAAGCTCTCCCTGGTATAACAACAAACATTAGCATCAACACCTGGAAACACAACGGAAAGAACCATTTAAAGCCATCCAATTGCAGCAGCTTACTCTTGGCGTTCTCATCTTTTAATGAATTCCAAGGGAGAGTTTAATGATAATTAAAGTCAACAATAACCTTTCAGGTTTCCCACCTCACTCCCTTTTGGATGTGAACATCTTTACAGTTCCTCCTGCTCCACAATTCTAAACTGAAAAAGGGTAGTCCTTAGGGTAACGACGAGACATTTAAGAGGTGAACAAACTGTTGCAGCCTATTGGTCTTCCTCCTAGGTATCGCACTCACCATTGTACCTTATTCATGAGATACTCATTTCTGAAAAATAACACATGAATGAAGATTGGCAACAAACCTACTGTATTTGAAATAAGCACTGGTAGGTTATTTTTGCTCCTACATTTAAGTTTAGAAAAAAACAAGCTTTTATAAAACCCAATATCAATAGAAACGTTTGAGATTTTTTTTTTAAATTCAAAGGAAATCCTTTCTTGTAAAAGGAAAAACAGTCTCCCTGTAATATTTGTAACTCAAATACTGCAGCATCATGTTAGTGCAGGAGAATGAAAAACTGACTGTACGCTCCCTATAATGACAGTTAAACTGACTAATCCATTCTCTTTATCGAAGCTGAGCGAAATGCCAAAAGTAAACAGATATCATACATGGTGAAAAGTAAATAATATTGTTAAAATGATTCCCTAAAATGTCATTAGTCCCACAGTTACAGAAACCTTTTTTAATATATAATTTTAATGACACACTGTCAGGTAAAAAGTTACTTTAAAATGCTTGTTAAAATGTGAGCTCAGGTGTTAATTACCTATGGAAAAACATCATTCTATTGTTCAGCTTTTCTAAAAATAACATCATATTTTTGGTGGTTTTTAAACATTAGCTGTGGGAAGTATGAGGACATTTGTTTATGTGGGGTGGGATGGGGTGAAGAAGACTGAGTAGAAACAAAGAATTGGACAAGTAAACAAGGACGTTGTGTTTAATTATGGATAGTTAAGTATGAATATTTAAGGAATAGTCCAATGAGTTCCTTGCAATATTATTGTTAAAAGAAAATCTGAAATAACCAGAAACGATTTCAGAATATCCATGTTCATAACCTACCTCTTTCTTCTCTCTGCCAGCTGCCTGCAGACTTCCTCCCACCGAAAATTCAGGCTACCCAGCTTTTCCCTTAGTACATTAGCATCTGTTGTTAACGACTGCTCAATAATTTCTTCGCCAGTTATATTTAATGTTCTGATAACAGTTTGCTGTCGTCCGATGCCATCATGGAGTTCCTGTAAAAAATATATATATTTAAAATGTCAAAAATTAAGAGTCATATCATTTTATTCAACCATGGATCGAAAATGCTTTACCAACTACAGGTCTGGTAGAAAGGCTCTGTGGGAAAGTTTTTCTCTACTCTGAATCCCAAATGCATACATCGAAAAGGCAATAAGACAGAAAGGAAACTTATGTTTTTGTAACAAGCACCTTTTCAGCTCAGAATCTGCCTCTTTTTTTATTTTTGGAATGTTCTAGCCTACTAGAGAATGTTATAATGTTCTACAGATCAATTAGTGGGAAATCCTTTTGAGCAAATTCAATTTCGTCCCCACAGATATGTACCATAGCTAATAGTGTACAAAATGTTGTAAAATGTGAAAGCAAAGTATTTTGGTTTCCTATTAACTGTCAATAAAAGTAGTGAAAAGGTACATTGACAGAAACAAGGAGACTGCTTATTTATACATCTGAAGTACTTTTCCAAATCCCTCTCTGGAATAGATCCACTCCTAGTCATGAGAGGCTTGATAATCAACTATCCTACATTTCTTAGAAAAAATACACTCCTGATGAAATCCTTACTTATCTCACTTCTGTCTACATACTGTGAACTGCAGAACTACTGAAAATACAACCAAACACTACTGATGGGCAGTTTTCTATTCTTCACTAAAGGCACTCAGATTAATTTCCTATATCTCTTTCATTACTAGAATCCAAGTATTCTATTTGTTTATCTTAATTCATCATTACCAGTAATAATCTTGAAATGCAACTTAAACTTCCACACTGCACAACCATTAAACCAGATTTGAAAAAGGGACAATTAGAGCCATGTATGTTGTTAGGGAATGTAATTTTTATCAGTAAAAAGAAATTAGTTTTGTATCTTTATTTATCAATGGAACAAGACTGACTTTTCCTTCTATAACTCGGAATTTATAAGCATGCAACTGTAAAATGGAGATGTTAAACTTTTTACTGCTAAAATAAACACCAACTGAAAGAAGGAACTTATTTTGCACTCTCTCTTTGTTTTTTTGTTGTTTTTTTTTATGGGGCACCCAAACTCTACAAAATAGTAGAGTCCATGTACAAAACAGTGTATAGTAGAACCCTGATTTGATGATATTGGTTACATGAACCATTGTTCCTGGCAGGAGGGGAAACAAAAGAAAAGGACAAAGAAAAAAACCCAACCCACATAATGACAGTGATGTTGATGAAGAACAAGTCAACATCTCTTCACATTCCAGTGCCTTCAACACACTGGAAATTGCTTTGCTGTGGTTTGAAGGACAAGAGGAAAGTGATGCAATGCACCATACTGCAACCTAAGCACAATACCTAAAATAATGTTGAGGTGTTCAATTTAATGAACTTTTTATTGTACGAACTCCTTAATCCCCAATTAGTTTGTAAAAAGGGGTTCTACTCTATTTCAATTTAAAATGCTGAATATTCATAGTCTCTTGTAGCAAAAAACTGACATGTTAGCAAATCTTCTTTTGGACCAAAGTTATATATACTCTTGTTTCCCCTTCCTGAACTGCTCTCTCTGGTCTTCATTGCAGCACTCCTGCTTCCAACATTAAGAATGTCTCTCTTGAGGGCATTGTCTCCTCACTGTATCAGATATTAGGAGCCTTACTGCCATACCCCATGTTCTTTAGAAGATGCCTTCCCCTAACTCTGCTACCAATTCCAGTTTATCAGGGAACCAGACCTCCTGTCGGCACCTATCAAGTTGGGACATTGTGAATTTTACAACCTAACCTACTCACCCTCCCCCTGGGCTGCTGAATGAAAGGTGAAAAAAAAACATCCTGTCCCAACCAATCAGGTAATGTGGGAAAGATTCCTTCCCAGTCCCTAAAGGGCAACTAGCATGATGCCGACAGCAAGGCCCTGAAACCCAACTCCATTCTAATCCCAAAGAAGGGAAAGGGGGTCTTTTTTTCCCAGCAAAGAATGGTGCCCCAGGCTGGGGGGAGGGCTTATAAACCCTCCCTACTTGAGCGTATGGGAGCCAGCGAGCATAAGCATATACTGCTCCTTTCTGTCCAACTGATAGCTACACAGCCCACTAGGACGATAAGAACCCATGAGGAGGGTTTGTGTGCGCAATCTTCAGAAGGGCTAAAAGTTTTTTCTCTCTCCTGGGACCAAATCAAGACTCTGGATGTCTCCTAGTGGTGGAGCCTCTAGAACAGGAATGAGGCAAAGCAGTGTGACAGCCTGAAGCCTGGTCTACTCTAGAAAATTAGGTCAGTTGAACTACGACGGTCAGAGGTGTGAAAAATTCATATCCCTGAGCAGCACTGCTAAGCTGACCTAAGTTCCTGTATAGACAGCACTATGTCGATGCCTCTCAGAGAGGTGGATTAACTACAGCAATGGGCACAGATAGTATCCACACTGAATGCTACAGTGGCGCATCTGTGTCACTGTAGCATCTTAAGCATAGACAGGCGCACAGGAAACTTTCATGGCCACTATCCATGTGGTAACAGTTCAGTGGGAAAACAAAGGACTTAACTCTCCAAAAATGTTTCTGGGACATGGTGACAGTTCTCGGGGTACCCAGAACTGTGAATCACCTTCTTAACCCCTGCCTCCAGCGAGAGGAAATCTTTCTTGTGGTAGCTGGGTGTCAGCTCCCTACCAGCCACTCAAGTACTTCATGTAATAATCTTAAATAGGTGAAGGCTTTCTTAACATAAACCCTCTGAAATCTTAGTTTCATTGCTGATTTACGAGTCTTCTGCCAAAGAAATAAATAAGAACATATGTATCACACATTTTTCTATTGTAAAGACCTTCCTAAACATAAATTATAATGTAGTTACTGAAAGATGAAAATGGCACAGGAGAGCGAAAAAAAACCTCATCAGAATATGAAGCAAAAATAAATGCACAGTTTTTAAGACTATAAAGACAGATGCGATTATTTTATATCATTCATTTTTGAGAACGTGGCCTGAGGATGGTCGTTATCATAAAATACTGTATCTGAAAGGGTAAAGTTTGATGAGGAGTCAAACAAGGGTCCCTTTGAAGATTTAAGTTGCATGGTAAACAGTGCTGTCATCCTGTTTTTGCAAGCAATGTCTTTAATTTTATTTATGGCAAAGTGGGGCTTCTTGCAAATGTCTTGTCTTCTTTCCCATTCACTTCTACCTTCAAAAGACTCTGCTGATTTTAAAATATCCTCACTGCAGTTTCTTCTTTGCTGATGTCAGTTCATTAGTCTGCTTTGCTGAATTGACACTTCAGAAAGCAGGGCTTCCTGTTAAAAACAGTGCTGCCTATGGAAGAGCCTATGGAAGAGTCCATAAAGCAGAACCACCGTTAGACCAGTAGCAACTACAGTCAGAATGTTTTAAAAGAAGCAAAGGCTTTAACATACCTAAGGATGGAAGAAGGGGGAGAAAGAATGTGAGAGGAATAGGGAAAGGCATAACTAGAGAAACAAAAGGAGGAGAAAGAAGATGATAGGAAAGCAGGGGAATACGGAGGATAAAAAAAATGAGGAACCAAACTGATAGAAGTAAAAAAAGACTAAAAAGGAAGATGAAGGGAAAAGAAAAAGACAAGAAAAGAAAGCTGAAGGGCAAAAATCATTGGAAGAAACTAAGAAAAAACAGAAAGGGCTATAACTGCTCCTGTACTTTTTGCATTCTCTCGTAAGCATGATTTTTTTTTTCCAGCAATCTCTCACCCTGCAGCCCAGGAAAGAAATTGATACTCACTGTGTCTTGCCCAGTAAAAATGTTGACAGATAGGGCCAGCACCCCAACCCCTAAATCCACTGCACTGCCTACTCCCATATTTCATTGTACACTCTGGACAATCAACCTGTACCTTTCTGAAGTTACCACCACCTTCTTACCACAAACACTAATCTCCCAAACTGTCTCATTTTAAATACAAATTACAAAATGTTTGTACTAAAAATATATAAGATCCAAATGCTAGAAAGAAGAGTCAGAGCATCAATATAATATTACTATATTTTAAGATAAAATTATTAAAAAGCAATTCCTTTCTTACCCCACATACTTGCATTTGAATTCTGGATCAGAATTTTGTTTTCTGCTGAACCCTCAAGAGTTAATAGTGAAGTTCAGGCACTATGGCACTGGACAGGGTTGTCAACTTTCTAATCATACAAAACCGAACACTCCTTCCCCAACCCCTCCCCCAGGCCATGCCCTTTCACCACCCCTTCTTCAAGGCCCCATCCTTGCTTGCTCCACCCCCCTCCCTCCATCACTTGTTCTCCCCCACTCTCACTCTCTTTCATTGGGCTGGGGCTGGGGCAGGGGGTGAGGTCTGCCGGTATGGGCTCTGGGATGGGGTTGAGGATGAGGGGGATGAGGGGTTTGGGGTGCAGGAGAGAGCTCCGGGCTGGGGCAGGGGGTTGGGTTCTGGGCTGGGGGTGTGGGCTCTGGAGTGGAGCTAGGGCAGGCAGGGAGCCTGCTTTAGCCCCGTGCCCCCACTGTGCCACCAACCAGACTTTTAATGGCAGTGCCGACCAGAGCCACCAAAGTCCCTTTTCGACTGGGCGTTCTGGTCAAAAAACTGGCAACCCTAGCAGTGGGCACATTTAAGAACTTGAACAATGGAGAAACCGTATGTACCTTCATCTATAATGTTACTTAATTATACCAATGTAAATTTTTTTCAAACGTTGTTATTCACTCTAAGGTGGCTCAGAGGTCGCATTCTTAGATAAAAGAATAAAAATTTCTAGTTCAAGTATTTTTTTATCTATTACCGGAAAAAAATAATGCAGGGTTGAGATATCTCCTTATTCCTCCAGTGCTGGAAATTTTCTGTCAGCCAGATGTATGTTTATGAAAATGTTCAGTGTTAAGTCAGATTCTACTCTTAGAGATGACCCGTGCCTGCCAGGGGATGGGGACAGGGTACAGGACAGGACAGGACAGGACAGAGTGAGGGCAGCCAGCTTCAGCAATGTCACTGAGCATGCTCAGTCAGTATGAGCTTGCTTCCGACAAGCCAAGTCGCAAATGAGGGCTGGGGGGGGAGGGAAGAAATGTGACAGCCTTCTCCCCATGTCCCCCCCATGTGTCACTTTTGCTTACTCTCTTTAAAACACTACCTTACTGCACAAATTGTCACATTAACTTCACTAGAAGTACTTGCAGAATAAGGTGATATTCAACATGAGGAAGGCAATCAGAATCTGGTCCCATGTATGTTTCATACTTCCCACCAGCCCTGTTTAATTTTAGCAATGAGCAGGAGAGCGGTAAACAGTAGTAAAGTAGACCTGGCTACTGAAGATTGAGTGGGACAGCCACATAGAAAAAGATTTATTTATTGTTGGTGAAAACATATGTAGGTAAGCTATCTGCCCCTGGAAAACACCCTATGGACTACAGTACATGAAAAAATATGTAGACAGAATTAAGGTCTCCATGTTCAAATAAAGTTATCTTGTTGTTTAGATATCTGAAAGGAGTGCACAGAAGCAGTTTATTTTAATGGTGTATTTACCTAATATCAAATTAAAATGAAACTTCTATGCAAGTAAATATTCCTCTCCATCAGTACTAAATACAGTCATTATGATGATACTGCTATTAAAGAGAATATCAAATAAATTCATTATGATAAAATACTTAACGTATTGCAAGCTCTCTAACTCAGGGAAGTTTCATTGTATAAAACCCTAATTTACTTGTTACATTTCCTCATCTAAAGTAACTGAGCTCACATTACCAGGAAGATAGGCAATAGAAAAAAAAAGAAAGAAATACTTTTGTCTTTAAAATAAGCAGCTCCCTAAACAAGAGGTAATTATGTTTTCAAATCACTCCACCTGTAAGCATTTATGACAGCTGTTTGGCCAACACACCACATATTGAACTAGGGAACCCTGAGAGCTAAATATATGAGCTGCTACAGCTTAAGCTACAGAGCCAACATGTAGTTGTAAAATCTCAGATCCTCTGTGGGTCAGCAAAGAGAGGAAACTGTAATACGTATTCACCACTGGGTTACACAACAGTCAATGACAGCCTTACAAATTTAGGAGTCTGTGTGTGTGCAACGTTCTAGCCCACAAATAGTCTTCATATTTTTTAGAGATTGACCACTTGAGATGGGCTAAATGTTTTCAGGGGGAAAAAGTAAATTCCCTCTGAACAGGGAACTATTTAGATATCTTGGTAAGAGTGGTCATTTAGCTACAAACTCAAACAGCAAGTCAGTGATTTTTCCCATTACCACTAATCACAGTGTTTGCAGCTTCAGTTAAATCTTGAAACAAATCATGTAAGTATCCTAATTTTATCCCATGTATGATGCATCCTTTATCCGGCACCCTACTTCATACAAAGTCAGCTAAATCCTATTCCTCTGCCCTCATGTTCCCAGCTCTACCCCTTCCTCTTTCAGCTCTCAAAGAACCCCCTATATCTAAACAGAGAGCACCTAATAACGTACTGTCCACAAGTTCTAACCACTTCAGTTTTTTCTCTCTGTTATCACACACCATGGTTTCATCTTTGAGTAATATTTAATAGAAGGGGGTTAAAGCTGTAAAACTGAACATTCTTTTCTAGAGGATCCTGGCCAGCCACCCTAATCACGTAGACTCAAAATTCTTCCAGGTCAGATGTGACTCAGAACACTTTGCACTCTCTCTAACACTAGTGAAACTTTGAACTTGTAAGATTTTAAGATACCCACCATCACAACAGAAACTGCAAGATCTGAGACCGAGAAAGGCTTTTATATATATACACACATACATACACACACACACCAGAGATTCTTTTTCTCCTTTTTTCTGTGGCAATAAGGCTGTATGTTAGTGAAACTGTGGCTCATACAACCTCAAGCAATTATTTTCAGGAAAATAATTTGTTGTTGTGAATACCAATATGCCAATTACCAACATGCCAACACCAGTGAGATAACCTGACTAAATGCAAATAATGTTTTGGTATCACCTGACTTGTCCTTTCCATGCAACTTGATCTTAATAATACCTAGATATTATTGGCTATCCAGTTTTTGTACATATACTCTGTATTTCACCTTGAGAATCAAGTTTTAATCCTATGACCTTTGGATTATGGATCAGTGGAGCCTTATATGGGAGAAGCCACACAAATGACAGGTCTGTTTTTGAGGACAACACAGAGCACATATATGGCAGGATGACTCACTTACAACTTTTTATTTTCCAGATTAGAATCTGTAGCATTTGTAGTTGTTTATATGCCTGCTCCATGTGAACATGAGAAACACAACAGCTTTAAAAAAAAGAAGAAAAAAAGTCCATAATACATGTGCCAGGGTTGTTCATTTGGAATCAGATAAACCTGAACTTGTCCAGAGAAATACTACTACTTGAATTCCAAAGCATTTTGAGAGTGATTTTAGTAGAAACTCTAAATTAATTTTGCAGAACATTTTCCTAAAATGGATAGTAAGTCAGTGACAGTAATAACCACTTGTTGTTCGCAAACTGAATATTATTGTAGAGCAAAATGCTAATTAAGAGGGCCTTTAAATAATGTCACTGAGCTCATCTAATAATATAATTTAACGGTTTTTTAAATGAGAAGTTCCCCTCACAAATACCCTGCAGCTATTAAATGATTTCCATAGCTAGTTCTATAGCTAGGGAATTAGATAAGGGAACCCACATTATGTATCAGTCCTGTATTATAAAAAGTGGAAGGAAAAAGCTAGCTCAGGAATCGAAATTATAGTCCCTGCTTGGGATGGAAGAGTTGCCATGTTGTGCAGAAGATGCACAGCTGAGAGATTATGTATTTCAAGGATGGCAAGAAAGAACTCCTCTGACCTTCTGAATTTCAAACTACAACATAAACTAATAGGTCACATGACAAATCTTCCAGAGATGTTTTTCCTCAAGTGCTGTGATAGTGGAAAGAATATTTCCACTCCAAATTAAGATGAGGTGAGCAACCATTGATCCCTCTGTCTAGATTCCATAACCTAAGAGAAAAGTAGATCATCCTTGAAGTTGGGTGCAATATTTGTTCAGATCTCTAAAGAGGAGACAATTTAAAAAAAAAACCCTGTTTATATACAAAGTGAACAGAAATTGTTCCCTAATGTTCTGAACCATATTCCTGTGATTCTTTACACCCAGGCTAGAGCTGGAGCTAACACATCCTTATGCCCTTGCCATCAGCACAACTGACCTGCTACTGAGTCCTTTCATGCAATTGCAAAAATGTGAGATGGAAATGGAATAGAGCTGTGCCAATTACTGATTTCTCAGTTTGGTTATCAAACTGGAAAAAAAATCATTTTGGATCAAACTAAATGTTTTCTTTGTCCCAAAGCAAAATATTTCACCTCATTCAAGTTTTGTTAAACCTTTTTAAAAATAAAAATGAAATACATTCAAAACAAAATTTATTTTGAATTGAAAATGTCAAAACAAAACATTTTATTTTTTTGTATTTTTTTTCTCCAATTGAAACAATTTGGCTATTCACAATATTCACAAATTAACAATATGCTCCACTAAACCCAAATCTATTTTTTTGAATGAAAAAAGTTTTGTCTGAAAAATTTCACCTATCTCTTGTAAGAAATATGGTAATGACACTGGATCTGCTCCATATAACTGTATTCTTACTCACACAAATTTATTATCTCATTGAAATTTACTATGCTTTTTAAGACTAGGATTGTGTCTCCAGGAACAAATAAAAATAAGTTATTTATTGCAATGATGCCCTGCAGCAGGAAGTTTTATATCTTGCATAAGAAGTACCTCTTACTTATAAAAGTTCATTTTTTTAAATTTCAAGCAAATTGTGTATTTGGCACATCAGTTGTTTCTCTCTGACACTATCCTGTTTATGCTGTGATAATCCTGCTAAACATCACTTTATCATACCACACCCCAAAGGGTAACAACCTGGAGTTACTTCTCTCTCTCAAACTCTGATTAGACCTTGTATGGGTAAAGAGGGGTGACATCCCCAATTAGTTGAACAATTTGCCATCCCATTTCACACAAATTGTTGCACTTTCATATGCCTCATGCCATCTTTTTACTCATGCCTTTTAACAGATTCATGTGCAGCAAACTGACCAGGTGGGTGAAGATATACAGGGATAAACTATTGTTTCAGAACAGATTTCTGCTATTAATTCAGATTGCAGAAGGAAAAATAAAATCAGACAGCTGGGTCTACATCCAAAAGGGATCTGGGCAGTGCAATACTAAGTATAACATCTAGGCATCCTGCCACCTAATGGAATCCACAGCCCCAAGTTGGGTTCCCTATACAATGCCTGGGGAGAGTTAGGCATCCAAGAATGGGATCCACAAAAGCCAGCACACTGAATGGGGAGTTGCACGTACTACCCAACAGGAAATGCTGAGGAGAGCGGCACATCCTAATCCCCACCCCTCAAAGGGATTTAGGTGCCTAACTCCACTCAGGATTCACAGCTATGAGCCTACCCCTGGAGTTAAGTGCCTAAGTCCTTTCTCACAAAAAAAAAAAAAATGGAAGTGACTCCGCAACTGAAGCTCCTCCTTAAAACCTTTAGCCCAATTGTTGTGGTGCTCATTCAGGATGTAGGAGACGTGGGTTCAGTTCCCACCTCTGCCTGTTGTGAGGGAGAGATTTGAATCGGCATCTCCTACCCCTCAGGAAAGTGCCTTAACTACTTGGAAGGGATGAGACTGGGATGGGTTTCTCTTATTGAAATCATTGTACTTTGTATAAATTGAAGTCATGAGAGCAGGAACTTGATCTCCCACATCCCAGGAAAGTGTCCCAACAAGCGGACTATAGGGTCACTCTCATTCTTCTTCAGGCACGCAGACTGAGTTGGCTTTGCACATGCCCAACAGCCTTAGGGAATTTACAGGTGGAAATTTAAGTGCCTATGGATTTTAGGCACTTACCGGTTTAGACAGCAGATGAGCAGAGGTTTCAAGGTCTAAATTTTGGACTTAGGCACCTAAAGTGGCTATTAGGCATCTAAATCCCTTTGTGGATCTAGCCCCTAATGGGAAAATTTAGAACCAACAAAATGATAGTTACAGTATTATTTCCTAACCCAAGCAATTTAAATAGGGCCTATGGCTGGTCACAAGGTATGAGAATCTCACAATGTCTCAAGTATCCTCTGTCACTTCATAGGTAACCCATACACATACATTTCAGAATAGTTCCTTGAATTTCATCTTCTGTTGTCATTGAATGATACAATGTCTGAATGTTAAACTTAATGAGAAGCCTTTCTACTATCTATCAAGCTGATCTTTTGTCTTTTTGCAGCACCAACCAAATATACTCAAACGTAATTGATTGTTATTGAATAGCCCTGTAACAAAATGATAAAATCATGCAAACAAGCTTCTAATTTCTGTCAGATGCACTTGCTGGCACAACGTTCTTTTGGAGGTGAAAAAAACAACACCTTATTGCTTTCCTTAATTTATGGCCCGGCTCTGGATCATAAAACCAAATAAGTGTATCATGCACAGCTTTCAAAATCTGCAGCCTTGAATTAGACATCACTCTGCTACTTCTTCTGTCATTTACATAATTCTCCTTTTTTCCTTGTACTGGATGAAAGCACAAGGTTCACACAAGAGCCTCCACACCGCTGCAGTAGTGGAGTTCAGAGACCACTGCAAATAAAAAAAAAAAGGTGTGTGTGGGGGGGAGGGACTGTCCCAGCTAAAGTTTTGTTCCCTTGGCGTGATTTTAACTAACAACTGCTCACATCTCTAGCAAAGATCCTAGCAAAAATAAGAGAAATTAATTAATTTTCCAAGCAATTAAATCCTATTAATCTAGTCTGGAGATTGATTATTAGCAGCTTTTGGTTATTAGAATGTAAGCCAAACATTTATATTGCTGTCCTTTTTGCTGCTTGTAGAAAAGAAGTTTCTTTCCTGTGACTAAGACTGCTGTAAATGAGAGGAAAGAAGTCTAGAGGAACCTCAGGGCAGTGTGGGGAAAGAAAGTAGGTGAGGGGGAGTGGAAAAAGAGTAGAACAATTGAAAATATGATAATGTTTGCTGTTGGAGAGTAATTTAAAGCAAGGCACTTTTCTTTTGAGAGTAAAAGATACATTGACTTGATACTTATATTCTGAGAAATTGGTTTGAAAATGACTTATATTCGTAGAAATGAGTGGCAACTGAAAACAAATATTAAGATCTGGACAATCACTAAACACAGAAACAAACCAAAAAAATTTCAGTTGCACATAGGAAACAAGTAGTGTGCTCAACAGAAAATAGTGTGCAGTTTGTGGTCTATTTTCCAAATACAAAAGAAAAAGGGGACACTATAATATAATCACAGGGAATTTTTACTGTCGTTATTTAACTAGAAATGTTGATGGCATGATCCAAATTATTTGTAATGTAATTAGTATGGCCAAAGAACAAAGTTATTTGTAATCCTGTTTACCTCTGAGGCCATATCTATTTCTCTTCTTTCTTGTGTTGGCAGAACTGATTTAACAAACTGTTGCTCAGCTCCCATGTTCCATATTATTTAGCTATTATTTATACAGCACCCTAAAGATATAGTTAAGTTCCAGTTCTCACCCCTGAAGAGTTGCTGAGCTCTCAGAGCTCAAATTCATCCATTAGCTGTGAGTGTTGGGCACCTCTGAAATTAGACAACACACAAAGAAGTGGGAGAAAGAATATTACTTTTCCAGCCCTATCTATTTACTCCTACTCTATTCCTGGCTACCTTCTAAGTCCTTAACTTTCTTTTCTTTTCTTTGTTTAAATCACGTCTTACCCATTCACCCAATGCTATTTTCCCCTCTCCCTTTCGAAGTAGCCACCATCCCACAAGTATCAGAGGGGTAGCCGTGTTACTCTGGATCTGTAAAAAACAACGAGTCCTGTGGCATCTTAAAGACTAACAGATGTATTGGAGCATAAGCTTTCGTGGGTGAATACCCACTTTGTCAGATGCATGTAATGGAAATTTCCAGAGGCAGGTATAAATATGCAGGTAAGAATCAGTCTGGAGACAATGAGGTTAGTTCAATAAGGGAGGATGAGGCCCTCTTCTAGCAGTTGAGGTGTGAACACCAAGGGAGGAGAAACTGCTTTTTTAGTTGGCTAGCCATTCACAGTCTGTTTCATCTGAGCTGATGGTGTCAAATTTGCAAATGAACTGAAGATTTAAGGATAAGGGCCCAGACAGCAAAAGAACTGGATGCTCAATGCTAAGAGCTTCAATTAAAATCCCCTTTCAAGGTCCCTTGAAGATCCAACTCAGGCCTTACAATGTAGGTTATGGTGCTCGGGGTGTAAATAATCCATACCCCTGAATGCCATATGTATGCAGACCTAATCCCGGGGTGAAAGTAATTTACAGGATTTACTGGTACTGCCGGAGTCCTGAGGGGGCGTGGCCTCATCCAGAAGAGGCGTCACCTAAACCGGAAGAGGCGGGGCCTCTCAAGATTTAAAGGCCCTGGGGCTCCCAGCTGTGGCTGGGAGCCCCAGGGCCTTTAAATCAAGCCAGGGCTCTCAGCTGCAGAAGTGGCTGGGAGCCCCCGGGGCAAATTAAAGGGCCTGGGGCTCTGGCCGCCACGGAGCTCCAGGCCCTTTAAATCTCAGCCCCAGCCTGGGTGCTGGAGCTGTGGGGGGGATTTAAAGGGCTCGGAGCTCGTGGCAGGGAGCCCAAAGCCCTTTAAATTCCTGACGCGGAAGCCGGTGCGGTCCGGCATGGCGTACTGGCTCTTGCTGGTACGCTGTACCGGACCGTATTGGCTTACTTTCACCTCTGCCTAACCCCCTATGTAAATGCAGCTAGGTTGATGGAAGAATGCTTCTAACAACCCAGCTACATCACTTTGGGAAACGGTATTCCAGAAGTGACTGTCGCTGTAGGCTGCATATACTTTGCAGGGTTACCCCAGCATAGTTACAGCACCAGAGCCATGCCTCTATAATCCCTATAGTATAGACATGACCTAAGAGAGAACCTACCCCCTATTTTTCACCTATATCTATTCTTCAATTTGTCTCTGCTGTCCTTCCACTCAATACTGTTAAACTAAAGCCAGGTCCCTACCATCTCCTCCTGCCACTCTGCCCATAGGAACAGTTCACAGAATGTTAGCTGTGAGAACATCAGTCGTGTCTCTGAACATACGACTGCTGTTGCTCCTCTGTTGCTGGAATCTTACTTGCTGTCACTGAGCTGGGGCCTCCCCACTAGGTCCCTGAGAGACAGAGATGAAATACATTGCACCAATAGGGGTGGGAGAGGGTGTTACACTGAGCTTTATGCCCTCAAATGGCACTCTGGTTATGGCCTGAGTCCAGGGGTGAGGGTAAGCTCAAATGAAATATTTTTTTAACTTTGACCCCTACAATGAAAGGCAAATACAGCCAAGTATTTGTTTCTTCCCTCAATTGTTCTAGTTCTTAATTTTAAAGCTTTTGGGGGTTGGGGAAGCTGTGCTTTGTGAGTGCAAAGTTCTTTGGTGTACACGGATAGTAATACACTTAGTTTGAAGATAATGACGTTTCTTATCCGTTAATTTCCTTATTCTTTAAAATATATGGGGTCAATACAGACTTTAGAAGCACTACATGATCCTGCCCCCCCTGCAAAAATCAGCTTAGAAATTCTGCAGAGCTCCCAGGTGCCTCATACACCATAGCCCTGAAGAACTTCTAGATTTCAAAACAGTACTTGGGTTGCCTCTCTCTCCTTGCCTTCCTGAGCTCTGCAGGTTCCCCAGACCTAGCAATCCAGAGCATGGGTATTTCTCCTCTACTTGTCCTTCTCCTAGCTAAACATTACTTGTCTACAGGGCCATGAAAACTTTATGCATTGTCCATTTATCTACTAAAGGATGAAAATGACTGTGGTAAATAAGTATGCAATTTTTTTTTAATTATATAGATTTTAATTGTATTACTTTGTCTGTAGATTCTGAAGTTTTATAATCAAGGTGATACATTTTTAAGTTAGAGAGATTTAAAAAGTTAGACATTAATTCTGTTAAACTTAAAGAAAATCTACTGTACCTTGCAAATAATAGCAAAAGTAGTTTTTGTGCTAAACTGTAAAGAGAGTGAGTATAGAGCTTATAATGGAATCCTGGTTGCAACCTAAACCTTGGAATTGCTACTAAATGGCTCATTTTTCAAGGTAGATTTTCAGAATTAGCTCAGAAACAGCATGACTGTTATTTTCAATACTTTGCAAGTGGAAAATAAGAGCTGTTATTCTACAAAAAATCAATTGCTAACACACACACAAGCCACAAAGCTATTAGATATTTCCCAGAGACCTGCAATATAGGCCTCCAATTCCAAGCACACAGAGTTATGTCACACTTTGTCAATTATTTCTATGCAAACCAAGCACAACCTTGGTGAAAATGGCCTGATTTGGGAGTGTTTTACAAGCAATTTGACAGGTTTCAGAGTAGCAGCCGTGAAAAGAACAGGAGTACTTGTGGTACCTTAGAGACTAACAAATTTATTTGAGCATAAGCTTTCATGGCTACAGCCCACTTCATCGGATGCATAGAATGGAACATGTAGTGAGAAGATGTATATACACAATTTGCATTTGCTTGCACAGGTGTGAACGACTACCAAATGTCATATGTAAGGGGAGTCTGGGCTGTTGTCGCTAAACTGTAGTCTGCTATCAGAAGGCAAGTTGCTTGTTCACACATGATAGCCATTATTACATTTGAGACAATAATTTAGTTTAAACTTATTTTCTTTAACTATAGGTCATACATGATTTTAAGGAGATTTAACTATATGGGGAGTCTGATGGGTCAGGAATAGGCCATTTTTGAGCAAAAGAAATTAATTAATTCATATGCAGATTGACCACATTTTGCCAAAAGACTCTCCTTAGCCTTCAGGATAAACGCAACATTTGTTTAGTCAAACTAATTTTGCTAGACAAAGTGAAAAAGGGGTTAAAATGAGAATTTATAATGGGAGCTCACTACAGTTGTACATAATGACCATCTGGGATGAAGAGGGAATTTGTAATATTTTTATGAAAACGAAGTACAGTTTCCCTCTGTGCTTTGCATGTTTACCCAATGAAGGGAAAAAAGTCTTAAGTCAGTGCAGAATCTGAAAGAAACCACGAAAAAACTCCAGTGACCAGAACATTGACACCTAGCAAACAAGAATCCAGAGAAAGAAGGTTGTTCCCCAAACTCTCAGCAGGGAAGCTGAGCAGAGACCCCCAAGCTCAAGAACAAAGAACTGAGACGTGACCAGCAGGGGACAAAGCGTGGACTTCTGGAGGAAGCTGAGTGCTCTCTCCTTGGACTGACTAAGGAGAGAGACAGAATTGGAATCGACTACAGTTTGGCTGGTGTTTGCTCTGGCTTGACCAGAATGGACTAGGTTCCATTTCTCTGTGCTAATGTAAGGACTTCCAATGCTGTGTTCCAATTGTCTAATAAACTCTATTTTGAAAAGGCTGTATGGTGTCACTACAAATATGTGCAGGGGTGCATTAGTATCTGAAGAGTTCAGAGTTCTCTAGCTAAGGGTCTATCTCAGTTGAACTGTCTGGACAGAGCTTATGGTGTGAAGCAGGGGAGGATGTAGCCAAGAGGCTCAGTCTAGTAGGCGGTGAGGCTGTGCAGCCTATCCTGAAGGAAAAGTAGGACTCCTTGGCAGACTACTACACTGAAGAGGCTCCTACAAGCCTCTTGTAGCACTGATCCTGTGGATCGGTGGCACCATCAACTTAAAATTGCACTTCTGTCTGAAAACAAACAAACCTTACGTTCTATTGTTACTAGTAATGTACCAGATTACTATATCAAAGAGAACAGAGAAAAGTATGATTCTCTCTTCCCCTGTTTGTTTGGGTCAGTCACTTTCCTCTATTTGTGTCTCTCTTTCACATGGCAACATGGTAGAGAAAGTCACTAAAGAAATTAAGAAAATATTAATTTAAACCCATAAAAACCGACAGGGGTCTGTGTACTGGTGGGGGAAGGGGAACTCACCAGTCAAAAAAGGTGGATTAAAACGTCCATCATTCATTCAATTCAAGTTCCTTCCTCAGGGCTAGCTTACCTTTCAAGTAAGAGTTCCAAAAGAAGAGCAAATAAACTCAAAATACTGGATAATAATGACCATCGGTTTTCCCATCTAGGAGCAACAAAGACACACACTTCTCCTTCAGTAACCCTTCCTGGCTAATATTGAGATGACTACTCTCTTTCCTGATGCTGGTCTTCCCTGTCTGCTTCCTTTGTCACAGTAGCAGAAAGTCTTATATCTGTCTTCTGTAAGTCTCAGGCTGGCTCCTAGTCGCATGCACTGGGAGTTCAGTTCCTAGTTTTGAACAGTCAGATGTACTGGAGGGTGTGGAAGTGGCCCATGGCAGCGACTTGGAGACAGGAATAATACCTACAGTTATTCTTAACTCACCTAAAAAAACCCGACTAGATTTCAACTAGATTTGACAGTGTCCTTTGACTATGGAGAAATGACCATCTCACCAAACTATCACACTGAAAATAGGGGTGCACACAATTGGCCTAACTTAAAGAGGTGGAGAGCTGTGGGTGCTTTACACCTGTGAAAAAAACAGCCCCAATATTTTTCTGAACTCTCATATTCATATCCTTTATGCTTCATTTTCAAGCAAAGATAGAATTTTATGCACATTTTTCAATAAAATAAAATCTTACACTGAGATGAAATATTTGTTCTGCATCACTAATATTAAAAAATGTCTTGACAGGCATGAGAAATGTCTCGGAATCCTTTTTTTCATCTGTGGAAACAGCAAAATCCTTCCCATCTTACATATAAGAGAGAAACATAGCACTATACTAAGGCAATCACTTTGTGTCCCCTAATAAGGAAAATTAATGGCAAAAAGGACTGGGCTGGCTGCCAGTGCACCCTGCTTCTATTGACTTGGCTTCAAATGTAGCAGGTAATAAAGGAGTAAATTTATCCTGGGCAACATTCAACATGTGAAAGTGGTTTCCTTGTAGCAACAAATTACTGAGATAGTCAAGATGATAAGTTACTTTAGGGTTTTAACTGTTTACATACTCCAAGACTTAAGTATGAAGCAGGCAAGGTAGACTTTGGTATATTACACTACCTAACATGGTAACAGTGATACTTTTCACCTTTATAGAGCCTTTCCTGAACCAATATCCAGTCAAATTACACACAAAGGGCTTAACCCTCTGGTCTGAGGATCAAACCCATTAATTGAACATTTAATTCAAATTTGACCTGAAAACTTTATTTTGTAAAAAGCAGCTTTTACAAATGCAAAGTCCAGCAGCAATATTCCCTAAGAATTCAGATTGAAACTGATGTTTTAAAATAATAATAATTTAAAAAGCTCTTTCAGTCAGCAACCCAAATGCTGTAGCACTGAGACACTGAAGTCGTAACAGAGTTCCCTGATTTCGGGGCAAAACCAGAACTCCCAACCAGGTTATGTGATTTGGAATCCCAGCTGCCAGGGTCAAGTGTCCTACCTCTGTTTCTCCTCCCATTATTAAATTGTTACTTGTCCCAAACTACTCAGCCATGTCAACTCAGGAGTTCATTCCTGTTCCTGGGAGTTACAGAAATGTAGATTTGTAAGTGATCACACCCTGTTCCTAGAATTTTTTACCTACTTTGGCTTTCATGACACCATCCCCTCCTGGTTCTCCTGTACCTCTGGCTGCCTCAGTGGCTCCTTAAGGAGAAGCTCTCCTCTCTCCCTCTTCCCCCCGTTTCTGTGGAAATCTTAAAAGGCTTTGTCTTTATCGCTTTCTACATCCTTTGTCTCGCTGATCTCATGCACTCACATGTCTTCTAGTCCGACAGTTCACAAACCTTGCTTCTCTATTCCTGATCCATTTCTCTCCATCCAAACCTGCATTTCATCCTCCACCCCCATGACATTTCATCTTGGAAAAACACTGATCCAACTTGAACTAAGTTTTGGTTTTGCTAACAATATTTTGCACAATTCTTATCCTGTTCCCCATGGTAACTACTAGAGACAATGCCCTTTTTCGACCATGCTTTAGAATCTTCAGTATCTAATACCATTCCTCCATAGAGCCATTGTGCAGGATAACTGTTTCAGTCACAAACCTTCTTATCCAAAGGCTTAATTTCAGTGCTTTCATAAGCATGGAAAACTAGGGATACTAGATTTACATATTCTCGTAATTTCATTTCTGATTATTAAATTCATCAATCGATTTCAATGCAGATAATATTAAGTTATAAACATAAAAAGGGATCTTAGGGAATACTATTGTTACCAACTGTCTAATGTTAGTCATTTATGCCTTGGTACGGTCTGACATTTAAGAAATAAATATAAGCCAAGGATCTTATTGCAACATTTGCCTGTGAATGGAAAAAAAGTGCTGTGTCATTCTGGACTTTACAATTAAAATAACCATGTCTCACTACAAGAAAATTATATTATGTTTTATCTAAAAGAAAAGAAGGAACCATTCTATAAAAAACCAAACCAAAAACAGCTGTGACAATCTGTAGGCACACTCGGTGGTCCCTGCTGAACAAAGAGTGACTGTAGCTCAGACCCTCCCTTCCCTTCCACTGGCACTCAAGCAGAGGTGCTGGAACTAGGTGTGTGAGAGGTGCTTCAGCACCTCCTGGCTTGAAATGGTTTCCATTATATACAGGGCTTACAATTTGGTTCAATGACTCTTAGCACCCCCACTATACAAATTATTCCAGCCCTCCCGCCCCCGCACTCAAATGCATAGGAAGGGCTATAAGAATAGCTGCAGGAGAGGCAGCTGAAGAGACTCTGCCTTTGAGAAGACAGAATTCCGAGGCCAAGGGTCAGAGGAGGACTGGGTTGAACACCAAGCTGGAGAATATGAATATTTTTCCATGATGTGACATTTTATTATAGTTATGAACACTAATCTAAACAAATCTTGCTTTTTTTTAATACTGAGTCATTTCACTAAATTACATTAGCTCAATGGAGAATCAACACACAAGACATAAAAAAGCCAAGAGCCTGACATTGCAAGTTGCTAAACACCCTCACCATCCTTGTATTTGATTGGAGTTGAGGGTACTTCATACTACGCAGGGCAGGGATCAGAACAATGGTTACTAACCTTTCATAACTATAGTTGTAACTTCCCAGTAGAATAAACTTTCCTACTAACCAGATTTTTTCCCATCTTTTGATTTGGGGGGTCACACCTTGATGCCCTAGATGTTCCCCCTCATTGCCTGCTGATACTACCAGAAAGCCTGGCGGGATGGGGCTGATGAGAAAAGAGGTACTCAAACCCCTGAACTGGCACATAGTATTTGCGCTCAGCCCTTGTAGAGGTGAGGAAAAGGATGAAAGACTCCATAATTGCCTCCATAATGAGGTATATATTTGCCTGGTGAAAGGCAGGGCACTCTAGAAGGACCTACTGTGGCCAAACCATCTATCAAGGATTCTTTCACTTTCTCCACTGGATGCCCAGGCTTAAGGCAACTCTCTTCAACAACTCTTGATGGGCTTTACAAGTTGTATGCTGTGAGACCAGCAAAAGCTCAGGCTGCTCTTCCTCTAACATTTGTCCAGTGGGGCCCCCAAAGGCAGTTCTTACAGCCCAGTACCATGCCTGGTGCTGCAAATTGGAAAAGCAGTAACACATTGTTCTAGTAATAAAGAAAACCATTACGGGTCATTTTATTTCACTTCCAAGTTCTGCCTGAGAGGCTGCTACATTGAGGGAAATTTGCATAGGTTGGCAAGTGAGAAACAGTATGTATCACAATTGTGAAAATGTGATTGGAATTTTAAAACAAATGTAAACACAGATACTTCTGCCTGACCAGATGGTGATAAACGATCAGAATTAGTACCCTACTGATACCACTTACTAAGGACCAGATTTTGGATCCCTCCTTCTGTGACAGTGTTCCTTCTTTCACTTAAACTTTGGAGGAATCTCTGCAGTTCTGCAAACCTGCAAGTGGGAATGAACATCCCCGTCACCCCACTAACACCTAATGGAAGAGGAAGGTTAAACGAATAAGGAAAGTTCATGCACTCCTTGTATTAAGTTTTCTCCAGATCCTCCTCCATACTGAGAAACCCTGTTAAGGTAGCCAGGGGCTAGCCAGGAAATCCCAGGCAGCACAGCTCCAACAAGGCTGCATGATAAAAACAAAACAAAAAACAAATGGTCCTCTGAGTTAACCAATGTAGCAATGGCTGCCTGAGTTTGTAGCAAGCCTGAAATACAGCTCTGGGGTGCGAACTGCCCCATTCATTTCAATGGGTACTAACTCAGAGGCCAATGATGATACTTTAAATGTTAGTGAACTTTAAATGCTGTTAACTATTTCACTGTTATAAGAAAGGGGAAGCAATACCATAGTATGAAGATACACCTCTGCTTTTCCCCAAACTGTGGGGTGTATGCTGCGAAGGACTGGCCTGGGCCTATAGAAGGGCATTGAAGTTGTATCAGTTAAGATGCATTTGCCTTTAACAACACATTGTAAAGGTTAAGAGGAACACAACTGGATTAATTCTCTGGAAGGGGAGCTCAGCTTTCAGAAGTTTGGGAAATGCTGATTTAGGTCAACAGGTACTTACTTTACAAACTTGTTTGTTTGTTGATTGGTACTAAAATACAAATGCTCCTATGTAAGTGAATATACTACATCAGTTAAGCGTATGGGGAGAAATATTCAGCTCATGTGGATTTTATTTTTAAATCGTATAATGAAGAATTAACTCTTAAGGATAAAGTGATATTTGATGGGCAAGATGCTCATATTTTAAACTCACGAGATGCCAGCAGAACATTATGTAACCACAAGAATAGGTAAGAGCATTTAACTGAGTTCTCAGACAAACTTTAGGTGCTAACTAGGCCTCGCCATAAAACAGACAATTCTGACAACTCTCCAGACTTCTATTGTAGAATGGTGACTGCCAAAATGTGCTGTAAAAGAGCACAACATACATTTAAATTAAAATTATAATTATAACTCTATGCCTACAGAGCCAGTTAAAATATTACTATATGGCAGTGACATAAGAAAGATTGTTTTGTGTATTGCAGGATCTCTCACTGCAGGGGAAAAAATGTAATTAATGACAAAAGAATTTTTCAAGATTCACAACAGGTTGACCAATTGCTATCTGTAACATAGAAAATTTCTGTACAATTCTTTAAGGTAAGTCAATAGAACTGTGGAAGCCACTTCAGCAGTTTAGCTTAAACTGAGCATTCCTAGTAATTGTATAAATTATTACAGGAGAACAAGAAAAATAAACATTTGACATAAGTAATTTGGTGCTAAAAAGACTGACTGTCCATATTTAAGAAAATGTTAGTAAGAACTAAATTATACTTCACTAGTTAACAAATTTCATATGTTTTTGGTATCATAAAGCAATCATACCTTCCTGCATACTTTTGACTAAACAGATTTATTTGTTTCTACTACACATGAGATTTCTATTAAAGCTTAAAAAACTTTTAAGATTATTTTGTGCATAATAACATGAACTCCTGGTTCAATCCAGTATGGCAATTCGTACCTAAAAATCCCTATTTTGCATGATTTCAGTAATGCATTAGCCACAAAAATTTATTTTATTTAAATACTAAGGAAAAAGAAAATGTAATTAAATGACAAAAGTGTTTGTGTAAGACGCATTTTGAGCAAGAGGTCTCTTCCAACCCTAATATTCTGTGATTCTCTAATGCCCTGCATTTCTTCAAAAGCACTGAGAACTACAGGGTTGGCATTCTGTGATAATCCATCATACAAGACATGAACAGCAATTCTGAAAACAAAATAAAAGCTCTGAAAGGGTTATCAGAACATGACTACACCTTCTTTAATTGGTAAATCAGAGGCTTCAAATATTTCCACTTGAAAAAAGTGCATTTATATCAGAAAAATGTCAATTGATGTAAAAGAGATATGAAACGTTACTGATAGCTTCCAATCCATCTTTTGACAAAGAGGTGACACCTGCACAAGGCCTTTTATGCATTAAAACATCTCTTAAGGACACTCCAGAACAAACTAAAACATCAGCTCAGGAAAATGCATTAGCTCTGAAACAAGCAGGCAGGCAGGCAGAGTGGAATGAAAAATGTGAAACAAAAATACCATTTTAAGAAAAAAAATTATCTGTATATTAATCATTTTACTTCATTTATCACTCAGGAGCATCTGAAGCAGGCACTTGCTTCCATGATAGCTAGCCTCCAGGCCATCTCAGGATTTTATTTTGCATGACAGACATGCTCTAAACCTTGATTATTTCCTTATTAAGGACACTGTTGCTTGTCAGTCTCCAATCTGCTTAATATGCTAATGTTATATGGAAGTAACATCGACTCTTGGATGACAAGTAAGCTGCACTGGGCTCTGGTAAGAAGAGAAACAATTACCTGCAAAATAGAGATAAGAGAAGTCTGAATTCACTGAGGCCCTTTGAGCTTTTTTCAATGTGAAACCAAGCATTTACAAGCAAGAATAGCAGGTAAGAATCTAATTATTCATAGACTGGAAGTGGCTGGTTTGCCACTTTGCCATCTTCTAGATTTTCTGAATGTTGTAGCATTCAAAAGTAGTGTGAAGTACAAACTACAATAAGTGAAGTTCTACAGCTTATTAAAGTCTTGGCATGAGCCAAAAGGAGCGCGTTAATACACAGAAAGTCTATAAAGACCGAAGTCACGTAGTTCATTGTTCAAGTGGTGAATCAAGAAGATATCTATTTGTCTGGATAAATAACCACATAGAAAGGATAGCAGAAGGATACTGACTAGAAGGGATTGTCAGTGATGATAACATGCATAAAGCAACGGGATTTTAAATGAAAACACAGCTTCTGTGAATAATGTAAACTCTTCAAGGTACTCTAGAGACACCAGACGGCACAATTTCTTTAGATCTGGATCGTGCCTAGAATACTCTGTTTCTCTCAGCATGTGCTAGCTTCAGCAGAGGCCCAAGCCAGATGAAAAGAAAATGTTTCTGAGGGAGTGTTTTGAACCCCCAAAAGATTGGGTGGTAAGGAGCATATTGACAGTAGTAACTCATACTGTTTTAGTGTCTAGAAAACTGCATTGGGCCAAGGCAATAATGGTTTTCATGTTATTATTTGGAAGTTGATTACTATACACGGTATGAATAATTTTGATAACCACAAATTTGATGAGGAGTTTTAATCACAAAAATATGCATTCTACTCTAGGTTCTCCATTGATGAACCCATACAGAGAAAAGTAGAAGATTTCTCCTGAACCAGCTCTCTTGTGGGGTCAGCTGTCTGGGCAAGTCCAATTCAGAGCTCTAAAATTTAACACAGATGAATGAGATATATTTTCCAACTTAAATAAACTTTGGATTATGTTTTTGTATCAAGTAGGGTTGGAGTAGTGGTAGAGGAAGATACGTTATCTTAATTGAAATTGGAAGTGACTAATATATAGTCACAGCTCAGAAGGGCATTGGGAACAACACCAGAGGCTCAAAACACCAGTTGCTCATAGATAGAGCAGTCGCCCAAGACTCAAGGTCTAGACAGACCAATCTGAGCACAGCCTGGATTGACTACAGGAAAGCCTACGACTCCAATGCCGCACACAATGGACTGTGAATGTCTGCCTATAACAAATGTCAAAGACATAAGGACTTCGCTAAGAACTCAATGGGACTATGGAAGACACACTAAGAAGTCAACTCAAGGCAGCTGCACAAGTGGCCATCAGTGCGGCATATAACCCAAGGTAGCACTGTCCCCACTGCTGTTCATGCATAGGCTTTAAACCCCTCACCAGATAATCACAAGGACTGGATACGGGTACATAGTCAGGAGGAACTACCATCAGCACTCCACTCTACATGGATGACATCAAGTTGTATGCTAAGATAATGAACGAGACACTCGACCTCGCTAAATCCACCCTACGCGGCATCTTATCAGTGATGGATATCGGGAGTCATTTGGACTGAGAAGTGTGGCCGGGAGTGTAAGTGAAGAGAAGGAAGGTAGTCCAAGGACTGATGGGGAACTACCAGCTGGCCACACAGCAGACATACGGAGAGCCAAGGCTAGCAGATGACTTGCTCCCAGCAGTCACATGGAAAACCATGAATGGAGGAGATAGGAAGGGACCAGCAACCATCGCAAAGTAATCACCCAAGATAAGACGAGGTCGCTGAAAGCCAGCCAGTGGGGAAGGAACAAGACCACGTGGCCATCAACAGGATACGCCACGCCTGACAGTCATGAATGCAATAGGCCAGCTGCGGATAGGTGAGCTGGCCAAAGGGCCCGACATGGAGGAGCTGCCGATGTGAAAACCCGAGACGCTCCACATGGCACGGAGATTTTCACCCCAAGTCAACACCAGAGACTGTATAGCCAGCCGAAAGAAGGCGGGCAGGGCTTGGTGGAGGGCATCAAGTCCATCGTCCTGCCCGTATAAACCCGGAACATCCAGGAGTACATCAGTAAGATGGCCCAAAGATGAGCTGCTGAGAAGAATGCCGAGCGCAGCAGACATGGGAGAAAGACCAAGCAGAAGAAGTGCCATGGAGACAAGACCCCTGCTATTAGAGTACCATCGCAGATAGCTGAGGTGGCTGACACTTGGGAACATCCTACCAGTGGTGAAAGGCTGGACTAAAAGACAGCACTGAGGCACCGATCGATAGCAGCACAGGAAAGAGCGCAACTGAGCACCAGATCCATTGAAGCAGGGTTCTACCACAAACTAGAGAAGGACCCAAGGTGCAGATGTGCAGAAGAGCAGTCCAAACACCATAGTGGCAGGAATGTAGATGCAGGCAGGAACAGCATACAAATGAACGGCACAACCCACTGGCTGGCATTGTGTACAGGACCATCGCACGGCGTATGGCTAGACCCCTCCCCAAGACCAGATGGGAGATTCCACAGAAGGTGTGGAGAATAGCAGGGCTAAGATTCGTGGGACTTCCAGATCCAGACGGACAGCAGGTACTAGCCAATCAACCAGACATCGTGGTAAATAGACAAGGACCAGAAGACAGCGGTGGTGATAGATATAGCAAGTGCCAAGTGACAGCATAACGATCAGGAAGAAGAATATGAGAAGCTGGAGAGTACCCAGGGCACTGAAAGAGGAACGTAGAGAGGATGTGGACGTGAAGCCAAGTGGTCGCAGCTGGTGGTAGGAGTACACTCGGAGGGGGAGCTATGCTAAGCTGGGTGAGTGGCTCCAACAGATCCCAGGAACAACATCAGAGCTCTCTGTCCAGAAGAGTGCAGTGCTAGGAACAGCTAAGATACTGCACAGAACCCTCAAACTCCCAGGCCTCTGGCAGAAGACCCGAGGTTGAGGAAGACACATACCACCCATAGGGGTGAGAGGGGAATTTTTATATATATATATAAAATTCCATCTCTTCCTCCTTTATATGGGAATCATCCCTTCTGCAGCTCATCACCATTGATAAACCTTCATTTTATGTGGTAGGGCAGGATGGAAAAATTTCCCTGTGGAGCCAAGAACAATATTCTCATGAATTATAAACAAAGTACTGTGGCAAGATTGTCCCTTTTTTCATTAACTTTCTCAGTGCTCAACACCTGCCAAGGTTTGAGACTTCTCCCTTTGAGACGATAGTCTAACCGGCTTGGCCAAGCTAAAAACTGAATATATATACTTCAGGCACTAAAGATAAAACATGTTAGAACATTTATTCCTTCCTCCCTTCCTGCTTTCCATTAACCAGGGAAAGTTTTGGGTATAACTATGATTGGGACATAGATAAAAAGTAAACCTAGTACAATCTAATGGAATAATATGCATGTAAATATTGATCAACAGAACAAATGGTTGATCAACATAATATAATGTAAGCAAAAACTGAAGATACACAATAGATGTACATTAATGTGTACTACATTTATTTTTAAATAATATAATAACCGAAGGATGAGTTTACTCACTGATTTTGATAAACAGATTATCAAAAGGTGTCAGTTTCCTCTCTGGTCAGTTCCTGGGGTATTGCTGCTATATGTCACTCCTTCTTGGGCTAGATTGTCCTAAATTATCTGCAAAAACTATGCTAACAGTCTAACTAAAAGCCTAAAAAAACTGTGAGGAGTTTCAAAACTAATGCTGAAACTCCTTCTGTTCACAAGGTAGTGCTAATGATACCACAGAACAATGTGTTCTTAAATACAAAAATCATACTGTGTCTTTTAAAGCACAACTCATGGTGAAGAATGGGTGGAGCTGAGCCCTGAGCCTGTGGTGCATCCAGTGTTTCTTGTCTAGAAGCTTGGTTGACCTAATGTGTGGGAGAAGGTAAGCAGTAGTAGCAGATAACCTGCAGATTTTCTGTAAAACAAGGGGGGGCAAATGACAACAGTTGGAAAAGTCTATCCAAATCTTTAATACCAATGTTCAAGGGTTTTAAACTGAAATCAGGGCACATCTAAATGATAAGAATGTCTAAAAATCAGGCCACTTGTTTAGATATTTAACTCTAAGGAGTGAAGATGGAAAATGCTGGCTAGCATCCCACTGTACAGGACAATATGCATTTATAGCCCTAGATAAATGTACATAACCAATAGCAGCATTGTACATAACTTTAAAAAAAAGATTAGAAAAGCTCTTCCTGTGTAAAAGAATGGAAACAGCATTTTGGTATCAGTGCTGTGCTATATAAATAAATGTAATGTGCCTGAAGTTTACATTAGATGCATTAACACAACCGACTGACATTTAGTATTCCACTGCTGTCAGCAATGAGGTATTCTGAAAATACAATCAATTTTGAAAATGAACCTTTTAAGCCAGAGAAGAGAAAAAGCGGGGGGAGGGGAGGGAGAACCCACCACATATCACACAGGTCTGCTTCATTTTTAATAAATCAACATAATTACACATTTACAAAGTCTCTTCTAGGACTTCAATCAAGAAATAAATACATCAGTGACTCAAAAGGACAGAAAAAAAGACTTGTTTTTAAAGTGAGTAGAGTTTGTGTGGAGTATAATATATTTTGCTTGTAAGTGATCAACTACAAAATCTACAAACTGAGTTTAAACCTGAGAATATATTCTTCTACACGTCACATTGACAGCTTTGGTACTAGCTAGTAATCCAAACGATGAGACAATATAAATATCTTAATCCTAGTTTCCTGTCCTTGGAAAACAGAACTCAGAATCATGGTATCTTATAGATCAAAACCTTGACATGTGAAAACCAATCTCTAGAAATAAATAATGGATTTGTTTCATTTTTTAATCCTTGCCTTTACTGAATTCCCATAGAACTTCTTTCCTTTCTTCTGTTCCATGTTACAAGGCTCTACACATCCTTTAATCTGCTGTTTCATGGCTAGTCTATATGTCAATCAACCTAGTTCATTCTCCTGACTCCCAGCTGGAAGTGGAATATCAAATCTTTTCTGAAAAATTTCCCACAACAATCATCAGTTCAGCCACCTCAGCAGCTAAGGCTCCTGGCAGCCATTGGCATTCAAGGCACTGCATTACTTAAAACTGATCAGAGCAATTTAAAATGACCCAGTGGCTAAAAACACCAGCAGTCCCCAGAACTTTAGTACACTGGAACTCCCATCATTGCTAGCCCTGTTGAAGAGGAACCAGTGTTAGCTTATATAGATGAAATCTAGACATGTGGCATGTTACCATAGCAGGCAGGTGCTGTGGAATTCTCACTGACCATTTGATTATTTATATTACATTTCCCTCACCCTCCCCACCCACCTTCTACCTTTGCTTGATTTGCTTTATGGTTATCCAGAAATTGATGGTACTTGCTATTCAGAGTGATGATTAAGATCAGACGAATTGGTTCAAATGAAAAAATAATAATAAAAATACAGTCAAAGCTTGAATCTTTTCAGAAGTTTGAAAAAGTCTGACTTTTGAATCTAAATGTCATTTTAAATTTGCCTCTGCACTTCCTGTGTGTGACTGAGATGCAGGTATTCAATGAAAACAGACTCAGTTGCCACTCTAGATTTATTAAATATCACATGAGAACCTTTTTCAGAGGTATTTGCATCTTACTGTGTCAGCATGTTCAGCATGATTGAGGTCACTGAGTATTTACTAAGGAATAATGGGGCAGCTATAGGAAGAAGTCCCTGGTGATTAGAGTTGGGTTTTCCCAAAATTTCGGTAACGGCTTAGAGTCCTGCAGGTTTAAGGTAAGTATACAAAGGAAGAAACTGGAGTGTGTGAAGCAGGCATTGATATCAGGCTTAGGAACAAGACTACCTCAAAAGAAGGCTGATTTGAGGACTTTTTGGTGTGGATGCTGGGGCAATCTCAAACTCACTGGATGCATACCAGCTGTGAGTCCATGGGGCCTTCTGAGAAGTTATGGACCACAGAGGCAAGAAGTTGCCAAGTAACTGTCATCTATATTAAACAATAAAGTTCTGGCCTGAGGCCTTTAAATCCATGGTCTGTTTTCTTAGTTGGTGCCACTGGAAGTCGCACAAGCACAATATACTACTTTAGAAAGACAGCTCAATTACTGCAACTTACACAGTCTTTCAGTTCACAGAAATGTTATATTTTAGTAGATTCTGGTTTGTCTTTCAGTTAAAAGATCCATCCTACACCCTGTGTTTTATCATCACACATTAAAACACAAGCAGATTATTCTGACAAATTTAAGTAGCTCCTTCAAATTGATTTCCTACAGAAAACTTTCAAACTAATATACTAGAGAGAGAGAGAGAGTTTAAGGGACCACCAATGTCATCTAGTCTGACCACCTGTATATTTGTATATCACAGGCCAGCAGCACCACCCAGAACCCTACACTAAACCCAGCAACCAATATTAGACCAAAATATTGCAGCCCACAAGAGACTAGACTATTTTCTGCTAGAGGCACGGAATAGGACAGATCAAGGTGGACTGAGAACCCTGCAATAGCAGGGAAATGATTAAGTGAGATATACCCAGATAATCCTGGCAAGTGAGCTGCACCCACGTGCTACAGAGGAAGGCAAAAGTTCCCCTACATCATGACAAATCTGACCCAGGGGAAAATTCCTTTGCACCCCCACATATGGCAATCAGTTAGATCCTGAGCACATGAGCAAGAACCAGCCAAGCACCTGAGAAAGAGAATGCCTAGTGCCACCTCAGATCTCTGGCTCTCCCCACCCAAGATCCAGCACCATTTCTTCTCATTAAAAATAAAACTTCCCTGTAAGAATATGGTAGTGAGGGTATTTCAGAAGCCTAATGGTCATACAAGTCTCACATCTAATGTGTAAATTAGGCTTCTGCTAAGAAAGGGAACTCTAAAATGTTATTTTAACAGGAACTATTTTCAGATCGTGGATCTTTGATATAGTTTGTATAGATTGTATGCAAAAACAAGATCTATTACTGTTCTGGGATCATGCTAATTTTAAATAGAGGCTTCCTGAGAAAACAAATTCTTCTCTCAGGATAAATAGGAAAGTGTTAATCAGATTTCTCTCTTCCATTTCTATTTGGGAGGAGTTGGGACATATTTGATGTTTTTGAGTCCCAGTTCAATCCTTTCTCACATTCAGTCGTTGCCACAAAAACATACTAGGGTTCAAACAAAAAGAGCATTCCAAATCTTTAATCATTAAGAAAAACACAGTACCTTGACTTTGTATTTTAAAGTTAAATGGAGTGGCATTATAAAAATTAAATTGGTTCTTGCTCATTTCCATAATATCCTTTAAAAAGCCTTGCCTCGCTGGGAGTGGGTGTCCTATTTCTTTATCTTTCTTGATGACCTCTCATGCTTGCAAGTCAGCTCATTTTTCTTTGCTGAAGACTGCACCCTACTGCTGCATACACTCTAAAATTTCCATTAAAATCTAGGGCACCATCACTCATTCTTATCTGCAGCAACCTGCTGAACAGTGCGATACCAGCAACTGCATGCAAACTAGTCTCAAAGGACAATATTAGTTATACACATTGTCATCCAATACGGAGCAGAACTCTACGTGGATAATACCTTATTACATAAAGGACATCTTAAACATGGCTTTCTGAGTTTGGTGCTAATAGCAATTCTCTTGCAACAGTAACCATTACTTCAAAAGCAATTTAGCAGCAGGCAATTAGACTTTTATAGAATACTCTTTATTAAACTCACTTTGCAATCAACTAATATCCAGAATTTTCATTCCCTCCACCACACCCTAGAGTACCAATTGGCCAAAACATTCTGCTTTTAAATTCATGTATGTGTGTCCACTCTCTCTCTCTCTCACTCCCTTCAGGTGTCTCTGTCGTATTTTATTTATATAGTTTCTTAAATGATCTTCATCTTCATAGTATTTGAGCACCTTCTAGAAGTAAGTAGTGTGACTAGCATGCATGGTCGTATGTGGTTCTATCTTTCCTTCTTCCTCTTCCCAAGGAGAAGTTGTACAGTTTTTGAATATACAATAGTTTAATATATGTACACAGTATGTGCAGTAAGTATGTGCATATATTAGCAAACCTAGATTATTGAAGTATGTTTTGCTCTTGAATCAGGAGGTGGTAAGGTTTGTGATGATGATTAATTCCTGTTAGAGTTTGTTCTATAGGCTGACCAGAGCCCCCAGGGTTCCTTTTTGACCAGGAGTTCCAGTCAAAAAACGGATGCCTGGCAACCCTATTTTCACCACTCATGGCTTGAGTTGGAGCTCCACGTGGCTCCTAACCTCATAATCTTTAATTGTTAAGGTATCTTTTAAGGAACAGATTATCATCCTCCAGGACCAGACAGACTCTCCTGGCCAACTGTAGATAAAAGGATGTGTTATTTGAAAATGATGCTACGTAAGAACTTTGCAGCAATGAGAAATCCAAGAGTAGTCCTAGATGGTGAGCTGAATTGGCCAGTTGTGGTTGTGCAGCTTCAGTCATCAGAAAATGCAACACAGCTGCATATTTATCAAAGCGCTTTCCTCTGCCAGTTACCATAAACTGCACTTTGCTCAGGTTCAACTTTAACAAGCTATTTTTTAATGCAAGAGGTGCTCTTGTCCCAGCACCAAGACAGCACGCTGACGCTAGTATTGTTGTATGTGGTGAAGGATAAGAAGAGCTGTGTGTCATCTGCATACCATTGACACAAGTCCATGTTGTCTCACTAGTTCTTCTGTTGGATGCATGTAGATGTTGAATGGAGAAACTTCTTAAGTGAGATGTTTGGTAGTGGAAGTATATGTTCCTCACCACTACCTTTTGTGTGCAGGAGCAGCCCTAACCAGTTTGCCCATCAGTGCAGAAAACATTTTCAGTGCCCAGCAATGTCTAAGCAACGGAGCAAAAAATAATTTTTAAAAAGTGCGTAGCTGGCCAAGCAGCAGAGCAAAAGTGGGCTGAGCAGTGGCAGAGCAATCTGGCACCCCCTAGATGTTTCACGCAAGGCCCCATGCCCCGTTCACCAGCCCCTAGACCCTGCCCTGTTTGTGTGTGTCACTCCCAAAAGGACTCTCACTCACATTGGCTGCATTTTACTGTTCCCCTGGACTCCTGCCATCTCCCTCAGATAAGACGTCAGTATCTCACGGTCAGTTGAGTTGACTGTTGCAGTACCCTCCAAAAATACAAGAATCGATGTTTGTCCTCTAATCCATTGACATCAAAATATCATCTATCAGCACCAATAATGCTGCTTCCATTCTTTGTCCTGGCCTGAATCCATATTGTGCCAGGTCTAGGATATATGCTGCAGCTAAATGATCTTGAAAGCAGTTTTTTGCCAGCTTCTCTGTGACCTTGTTCAGGACAAGGAGGTTTCAAACTGGGCAGTAATTAGCCAGAACGGTATCTCAAATGTTGGTTAGATTATTTTTATGATTTGGCTTAAACTTCGTTATGGGTTCGTTAAAAACCTCTGAAATTTGTGTGTGAATCCACCTTTCACATCACATATTTGTGAGACTGTTAGTGACCCATACCTAAAACAAGGCCTAACAGAGCTGTGGATTGCGTGGGTGGAAATGTTTGGCTGAGTATTGTCATGTGTCTGTGAGGGACAGGGAGGCAGAACACACAGAAACTGAAAACAGACATGAGAGAGACAGAGGCAAAAAGCAAGAAAGCCAAGCAGTAGCCTGTGAGCACAGTAGGACTCTAGAAAAATCTAGAGAGAGAGTGCTTTGGGATCTGGTGTTGGATAAAGAGGCTTCGGGCTATAAACTAGAACTCTGCTTCTTTTGTTCTTGGTTCCCCCTGAGTTCAGAGAAGCAGGGCTTTGTATATTCCTTGTAAATAAACAAGATTGCATCAAACAAAATATCAGACTCCATCAGTTCCAACATTTCCAGGTCTACTGGACTACTTCAATCAGAAGATGTCTCAATTGCTTGAAACCTTTTTTCCCCCCTCAACCAGGAAATTCACGGGTTAGATTCACAAGTCTTTGGATGAGTCTCTTTCAGATTGCTCACAACTTCTTGTGAAGACCATGGGCTGAACTGAAGGAATAATGCAGGGTATTTATTGATTGATATAGGACAATACCCATGTGACAATTGTGTAGTCACTGGCATTATTGTCTTGGCTGTAGGTTGCAAAATGTGGTATCAGCCAAATTTACAAGGTAAAATAGATAATGCAAACATGTATCTATGGTTTCATCCTGTTATGATGTAGAGAATTAACGTTAGGTGTGAAAACTAACATTTTTAGTGAGGGAAACTTTCATAGGCACAAATGGGAGTTTGGAGCTTAATTCCCATTTGTGCCTTTGAATATCTACCTCATCTGTTCCCAACTATTTTTTCTTCAAAACCTTTTTCTTCTTCCCAGGTTCTACACATACAGCGTGCTATGTTGTCTGAAGAAAATTAATTTAAAAAAATCCAGAATGGAAACATATTTGTACAAACAAATGTTTAGTTGTGATGGTGTAAGGGGTACACATATTTGGTTGTTTTTAAAATATAATAAAAAAGCCAAATAACCTTTAAACAAGATTCAGACAAATGTAAATTTGTTTATATACTTTGTTACCCCGGGCTTGAGTGTTGCTGTTCAGAATGATTAAATCCAAGAAATATAGTAGAACACACATCATCTACCATCTTTATTTCTCCTTATCCAAATATAATATATTATAAATCGTATTATAAAGGTTAGTATTACTGATTTGGGAGCATTGATGCCACTGGGTCATAAAGCTAAAAATTTAAGCCCCCTAGCTAATTCTGTTATTGAAGAACAGTGTTAGGAGGGTAGGATATAGTATTGACAAAACTGGCACTGTGTACTTCCAATAAGGTGCTAAATCAAGTTCTCTTTTGCTCCCCTCTGGAAAATGCCCAGGGGGTGTGTGTTAAAATACCTTTGGATGTTTCTTTAGGAGGAAAAACATAGTGGAAAACATATGTACTAAACTGCATGTTCCTAGAGCACAAAGAGGGAGCAGCACAGGAAGAGGGGGGTGGGTCTCTAGATATTGCCTAGTATCGAGAAGCGCTAACTGTGCAGCAGCAACAACACTGAGCTGAAGATTAATAAATATTAGAAGGAACTGGGAGAAAGTTTACTTACCCGACATTTTAATTTAAAAAAAAATCAAACCATAAAATTCACATAAAGCATGCCACAACTTTATACTCCCTCTATGTTTATGATGTACGTTTCCTCAATTGTGTGATGTTCTGGGGACTGGGACCTTATCTTTCTGTCTGCTGAACCCCAAGCACACTTTTAGTGCTATATGTTATAAATAATAGCTTATGTTTCCATACATGTGCACAGTCAACATATTACCAATATTTAACTCAGAGTGAAAAGCATTTTGAGATGCCTTAAGTATTAAAAGAGCAATACAGAAATACTGTCATAACTGAAACTATGTGTGAATATTTCAATGTTTATAGCAAGCTGCTTGTCCATGGCTGCTTTCAACTGCAGTGCTCCCCTACCCCAATGATTGAATAGGTGTTATGGAGAGTCTGTCTCAGCTTCCCCCATGTTCAGACAACCACCATTTAGCCCTTTGTCTGGTAGTTCCTTGCTATGACTCTAGTCCTCCAACTGGATTGTTAGTAAGTAGTGGCTCCCTTCTTGGGAGGTAAAGAGTCTAGTGATTCAGCAGGCCACTAAATCATAGCAAAGGAGTGACAGTCTCCAGCCTCTTGGCCGCTGCACCTCTTGGTTCTGCAGACTTTACTAACCCCTCTGCTGGGGTTGGTGGGGAACACCCAGGCCTGCTCACTCCTTTGGGTTCCAATGCAGGAACCCCGCATAAGGCAGTCGAACTCAGCTTTTCCCAAGCCTTTAGTGCTTTTCTGTACTACTTCCTACCATGCCTCTCAAGCAGGCTGTTCCCAGGGCCGGTGTAACCACTAGGCAAAACTAGGCGGTCGCCTAGGGCGCCAAGTGGTTGGGAGCACCAAAAAGTGGCAAACCCCAGCCATGGAGGAACCGGTGTGGAGCAGGGTGGGCAGCAGCCCTGCAAAGGTGGCGGCGCCACTAGCAAGGAGCGGCCGCACCCCCCGCCCAGGCTGCAGCCCGGCACCCCCCCACCCCACACTCCTGCAGCAGATGCATGTGAGCAGCCCCCATGCACCTCCCCGGGGTTCCCCCTTGCCACACTTGGGCTCTGCGGCTCCTGGGCATGTGAGCCACCACCTGGGTGCGGGAACCTGAGCCTGCTCCCGGGAGCCGGGGGGGGCGGACAGGGGCTGTTTTCCGCATGCATCCACTGCAGGAGCCCCCTGTGGGGGCACCAGCCTGCAGCCTCTGCAGGCCCACCCTCCGGTTCCCCCCTCACCGCACTCGAGTTCTGTGGCTCCCTGGCGTGTGAGCTGCTGCCACCACCACCACTGCCCCTGCTGGAGGGCTCCAATTATCTGCAGGGGACAGAGGCGGCAGGCAGCATCCGAGCACGCAGCCGTCTCCCTTCTGGGCTCCAACTTTCCCGACTCCTGCCGCTCTCCAGCCCATGCACTCCCAGCCAGGTGCTTTCCCAGCACAGCAGCAGCCGGAGCTGGGGTTGGGGGGCAGGAAGTTGCTTCGGGCCCCTCAGTTCAGGGAGCTGAAAAAGTTGGAGACCGGGGAGGAGGCAACTGCGCGCTCGGACGTCGCCCATCCCCTGCAGATTGCCGGAGCCCTCTGGGAGGGGCAGTGGTGGCAGGCGGCATCCAAGCGCAGAAGTTTCCTCCCTGGGCTCGAACTTTCCTGGCTCCCACCATTCTCCAGCCCATGCGCCCCCGACTGGGCGCTTCCCCTGCGCAGCAGCAGCCAGAGCTGGGAGAGGGTGGGGGGGAATTGCTTCGGGTTCTGTGGTTCAGGGATCCTGGAAAGTTGGAGCCCAGGGAGGAGGCGGCTGCATGCTCAGACGCTGCCCACGCCTCTGTCCCCCGCAGATCACCAGAGACCGGCGTTGACTCCTGCCCTGGGAGCAGCAGCGGGAGGTGGTGCAGGACTAGGAGAGATGCTGCTGTGGACCGTGGAAATGTTCCTGACCATCACCGTCTGGCTGGCTTGGCGGGAAACCTTCATGGCGCTGACCTGAACCTGGGAGTTGTAAGTTGCAGCCACTCCGCGTCCCCTTCCCCTCATGTTGCACGGGCCAAGTCTCCACAGCTCAAAAAAGCCCTTGGACTTTCTAGTTGTATTTCCCTGTATGGATTAATCTGGGATTTCTATGAGAAAACAACCTATTTAAAAAGTTACATGATTAAATACTTGATATTTGCATTAACCTAACTTTCAAAAATATGCCCCAACTCTTTTTATTTGCAGTGTTTAAATCAAGAAAAAAATTCCAGTTGCAATGATGTATGCTGCTCTTTAAACTGTTCGGAAAGCCACAGCATACAAAGAAATTAATGTAGCTAACATTTTAAAAAGTAATTCAACAGATTATAAAACACCACCACAAAACTAGGAAAATCATGCCAAGACAGTTGGTTTCACACTTCCCACATAAGGAAGTGATCAATAAAGTAAGAAACACATATTATGCATAAGCGGAGTCAATGTCAAATAGAAACAGAAGTTTCAGTAAATATTAGTTTAAATTTAAAGACAAACTTCACAATATGAAATCATATGGGAGGGGCCTATTTTATAAAGAACATTTCAAAAAAGCACTTTTCATCAGTTGTTGGAAAGTTGTCAGGTCATTTTTAAGTAGATATATCAAGGGTCTGCAAATCTGTTATTTAATTTATTACTATGAACACTTGAAAAGGACCAGGGTGAAGGGGTTTAGCTACAGGATGACATGATTTTATACAATCCCTTGTGCTGTCAGGTTATTTAAAAGAGACAAAGTGGATGAGGAGATATCTTTTATTGGACCAACTTCTGTTAGTGAGAGGGGCAAGTTTTCGAACTACACAGAGTTCTTCTTCAGGTGTTTTACCACAAGTAGTTAACACATATTCAAGGCGACCACTCAAGGTGAAGTAGCCCATTAACTCTCTTGTAATCCCAGAACAAAAAGAGGAGATTAGTGGGTTGAGAGTTGTTGTAATTAACCATAAATCCAGTATCTTTATGAAGATCATGATTTTTAATGTCTAGCAACGTTTTGAATTCAAGCTCCCAGGCTCATCTTTTGAAAAGCATTTTGCGGGTTTCCTTTGAGGATGAGGACTAATAGGTCAGATATCAAGTGATTTTGTGGGGCCCCAACTCATGAGTTCTGAATGTCTGAGGTTGGCAGTACTGAATCTTACATCATGTCACCAACGAAATTTAAGTCAAGGTTGCTCAAACTTCTTCACAGGCCGCATCTTAATACAGTTATTGTTTCATGGGCCAAATCCTCCCTCTCTGTATTAATTCTAATGAACAATGCCACATTATGCAGTATTCATTTTTGAAAATTTATAATAAATGATGCTCACCGGAGAGGAAGGGGATGGGGGCGCAAGGTGGAAGTTTCACCTAGGGTGCAAAATTTCCTTGTACCAGCCCTGGCTGTTCCCCAGACTCACGCTCTGGGATCCTCTTTTTCTGGAGGTTCAGCTACTTGGGTGGCTTCTCACCAGTCTCCTTGTTGAAGGAATCCCTGCTGCAAGGGGTTCCTCGGCCTCTCTGGCAGACACCCCTCCCTTCTGGCCTGCAGCATTTCCATCTCCCCAGCTGTTGCAGGACCACCAATCAGCGCCAGCTGAGGAAGCAGCTAGTCTCCCTGTTAACCCTTTAGCAGCTGGGATAGCTGGAGTCTGTTGATAGATGACACTCCCATCTATCAACAGCTGATGACCCTGAAAAGATTCAGTTAGGCCTTTGTGCTTAATTTCAAACTCCCAGTGGCACAGGTCTTGTGCTTCAAGTTAAGCATGTGCTGAAATGCTTTATAGGTTCAGAGCCTTAATATCATTTTTTTCCATCTAGAATTCCAGCAGGATATGGCTCACAAAATTTACAATATTTCCTAGTTCCTAATGAGTCAGTAATAGCAAGACTGATCTTGCTTGCAGATTTTTGGCAATACTATTTCCAGTTTGGTTTGAAATAAATGAGTTAAACCAAAGCAACATATGTGACCACATTTATTTTTATTAATTTGTGTTACCATAGCAAATAGGAGCCCTAGTCATGGACCAGGACCCCATTCAGCTAAGCCCTGTAGAAAAACAGAACAAAAAAGACAATCCCTGTCCTCAGGGTCGGCTCCAGGCACCAGCTAACGAAGCAGGTTCTTGGGGCGGCCAATACAAAGGGGTGTCACTCTGTCTGCTATTGGGACGGCACATCCGGGTCTTTGTTGGGAATTCGGCGGTGGGTCCCTCAGTCCCTCTCTTTGTCTTTGAGCTGCCACCGAAGTGGAAGAGGTGCAATTGAGCTACTGCAGATTGGCCTTTTTTCGTTTTTTTTTTTTTTGCCATTTGGGGCAGCAGAAAACCTGGAGCCAGCCCTGCCTGTGCCAAGGGGGATATTTTTCTTATTGCTCTAGTACTTGTTATTCATAATTGATCTGAGCTAACTCAAAATAAACCTGGTTTAAACCTGAACAAGAGTGTCAACAAAGCCTTTTTCACTGCTTTAACTAAATTGGTTTTAATATTGTACCTTCGGTTCAATTCTCGTGTTCAGACAAGGCCACAGACTAATATCTTCTTGTTTCACGTTGTTCTCAGGATGCTACATTCACTAAACTGTATCCCTATAATTGGCCCCAAAATCACAAGCTGTTTTACACAGAAATTCTTCATTGGAAAATTTAGGCTGAAGGGTCGCTGGCTAAAACAAATAGTGCGCTTATATGAACCAACTAAAAATAATCACCTTTAGCACCTTCAGTGCTTCAAATTATGTTTCACTGCAATGTATCTTTCTGAATGTGCATTCCGAAGGTGTATGTTATATTCCTGTTTAGAATAAAAATGTTTCAGTTTAGGAGGTTATGATAAAATTGTTGGATTTTCATCTAGGAAAGCAATTCCCTAATGACAAAAGCAGGCTAAATTATCCCGTGGCTTCCTTCTTTGCACTTACTAGGGATGAGATTCTGTACAGCACTTCTAAAAGCTCTCAGCCCAGGGGGACAGGAGGCTATGGTGGCTTTAAGGGTATGTCTACACTGCAATCAGATACCTATGGCTTGCCTGGGCCAGCTGACTCAGGCTGATGGGACTGGGGCTAAGGGGTTGTTTAACTGCATGTAGATGTTCAGGCCCTGGGACCCTCCCCTCTCACAGGGTCCAAGAACTCGGGCTCCAGCCTGAGCCTGAATGTCTATGCCACAGTTAAACAGCCCCTTAGTCCGAGCCCCGCAAGCCCAACTCAGCCAGCATGGGCCAGCTAGAGGTGTCTAAATGCAGTGTAAATGTACTCTAAGAGATCTGTGTGCTCTCCTGAGTCTGGATTGCACTGAAGGTAGGAGAGGCCCTCAGTATCAATAGACAGTCTTGGGAGCCTGTCTAAATTATGTCAGTATTAATAACCTCTGCAGTGTTGTACGCAGTGGCCCCGCCTGTGCCACTAGCCCTGACATGACTCTTACACAAGGGATTGTGATTGGCTTCTCTGAAGACAGCCATACAAATGTTTTCCTCCCCTGACTGCAGCTAGGACATTTAAGGCCCTCTTTATGTTGCTCCAGTCATTTATGTGGCTGTCCGTGCAAAAATTGGTCCCTGATGTAACTTTCAGCCTCTATTAGCTAGTCTTTTAACAAACTTAAGAGCTGTGTTTTTTTCTTGATAAATGTTTGCATATCACAGAGATGATCACTATTGTCTCAAAAATAAAACCTGAATATTGAAGTTGTACACTGCTTTATAATGTAGTTCTGACTTTTTAAAAAGAATTGTGCATTTTTCTGTTTTTATTCTGGGCTGACTGAATGTCACGTAGTTTGTTCAAGACGAAGCATAAGTGCTTTCTCCTCTTCTTAGTCCTTTTGAAGCAGTTTGTCTTTCATGAGGATCAAGTTATATATTTCATGCTAGGTG
Source organism: Chelonoidis abingdonii (assembly GCF_003597395.2). Lineage (NCBI taxonomy): Eukaryota > Metazoa > Chordata > Testudines > Testudinidae > Chelonoidis > Chelonoidis abingdonii. Next base: position 219,832,064 of record NC_133769.1, on the reverse strand, counting down.
GGGGATGCAGCATGTGACACAAGTGAAAAGAACTTTTTTCACTTCATCTTTAAGCTACTATTTTCCCCCTTTAACATGGAATATATATGGAGACATGCTGTATTTGGAAGACTGTATGTTCTGTTCACTGAAATAAATGTATAACAACTAAAATATTCACAACTGATCATGATATTCAGTATTATGGTAAACCTATGTGCACACACAATGTGCTGTCACTGAAAAAATGTGGCCAATTTGTGGTTTCTGAAAGACCACAGCATGGCAAAAAGTCATAAAAGCCAAACGTGCATTTGTCAGACATTGCAAGGATTTTTAGATTTTTTTAAAAAAACTGTAGTGTTTGGGGGGGAGGAATTGGGAATATTTTCATAAAGGACTTGCCATATCAGATCAGACCTTTGGTTTATTAAGTCTCCATCCTGCCTCTGGTAGCAACCGATACCTAATGATTCATAGTAAGGTGAAAAACTCTACAAAGCTAGTTATATATACTATACGTGGATTAGAAGAATTCCCTTCTGACTTCCAGAGGCAATCAGTTTATACTCTGAATCATGAGATTTGATTACCTTTATCTTAGTGTGCTTAGCTACAAAAGTAATTAGGAGTACAATACAATTATCTAACACTTTTAAAAAGCAAACCATGGTATTTAACTCTATGACCTCCAGTGGCAGAAAATTCCACAGATTGACTAATAATATTCCTGTTTCTTTATCTCAAATGTACTGCTCTGTAAAATCAAGTGTCCAGTTTATCCTGTGTTATATAGAACAAGTGGTAAGGAAGTTTTCTGTGTGCCCCTTTCATAATCTAAACCAAGTGCCCATAACTATTCCCTTCTCAGGCTCAAACTAGCTTTCACAATCTGTTATATAATACTTATATCACATCCCTAAGCTTTCTGTTTTTCTTTGCTGGACCATTTCACTCTGCTACAGTGCATCTTTAAGGAACAAAGACAAAAACTAGGCACAGCGGAATACTCTAGACGAGGGATACCACAGCTATTTATGTCAGAATATTTTCTTTGGAATTTTCTACTAATTTTTTATCATACCTAAGCTTCCCATTTGGTTTGTACGTACTACTGCATGCTTGACAGATAACTTTGTAAATTTATTCTCAGTGACTCCTAAGTCTTACATCAGCCTGCAGACAGTTCAAATGCTTTCAGAATGCCTCATGTACCCCATTTTAGCAACACAGGAGGAGATTGTCTTATCTTGGTACATAGTAAATAAACTCCTTCCTGCACAGAAGCGGGAGGAGGACCAGGGACTTCCAGCTTCATTGTCCATCCTTTATCCTGCATAGGTGGCTCATCCGCTGCCACTTCACACAGATGAAGTCCTGCATAATTCAGGAGGTAGTGCAGGCATGGTGCTGGTCGCTGCAACATCTTCTGCCCTGTGTCACACGGGAGATGGTACCATAAGGAGTGGTACAACCTCCTGAACTATGCATGCAGAACTTCATCTATGGGGATAGGCTTGCAGTGCAACAGCTGTGCTGGCAGGATAGCTGTTGGGTATGTGCATTTAGCATGTCTTTCTTATGAGATCTCCAAGATCCCATGGGGTTAGGAGGATCTTGAGTTAAATATTTAACCTCAATGAAGTGCTTCGGTTTAAAATGGTTTCATAATGTATACAGGTGAAATCCTCGGAGTTTTGCCACAGACACTTCAATGAGGCCTGGATTTCACCATGCCTATCTGTGAGTGTTACTTTTTAATCTCAGCACAATTATTTTGCAGGCTAACACCAAAACCTACAAATTCTCACTGGTTTTATGCCTATTTGTCTTAAAAGGTTCAGCATAAGTTTCTATACAGGCATATACAATATATATTATTGCCTTTCTCTACAAGAGAAAACTATTTATGCTTTGCATTCTGGATAGAAATTATACTGGTTACAAACACATATTTTATTAAAGCTACATGTATAAGACATGTTTACAGCCCTATAATTGTCAAGGTCCTTTAAAGTAAATAAATAACGTTAGGTTAGATTGAACATCATCTTAACCCCCAATCACAGCATCTTTGCATCAGAGTTTTTGTTACTGGGGACCTTGGACAAAGTTAATATTGGCCAGTATAGCCAATATACCTAGACATCTTGGGGTTATTATGAGACTGCGTTGGAACAGGTGAACTCATTTAATCACTGGGCAGAACAACTGCAGACAGAGTAGAAATTTATTTTATTTTATTTTATTTAGAAATGCAATTAAATAATCTGAATCACTTATTTTATCTTAATAAACAAACTATTTTGCTACAGTTTAAAGCAGTGGTCCCCAACCTTTTCGTCTGGCGAGTGCCAAACGAAGAACCGTGGCGGCAGTGGAGCATCCGCCGAAATGCCACCAAATTTCTGTGGCATTTTGGCGGTGCCGCCTCTCGATGACATCACTTGTCGGCGGCAAGCGGCACTATCGAGAGGCGTCAGCACTGAAATTCTGCAGAAATTTGGGGGAAAAGCCTCTCGATGATGCCATTTATCAGCAGCAAGCGACATCATCGAGAGGCATCGCCGCCAAAATTTGGAGGCATTTCAGCAGATGCTCCACCACCAGCCAGGATGCGGGAGCATTTAGATGCCCCCGCAGGTGCCATGGCGCCCGCAGGCACTGTGTTGGGGACCCCTGGTTTAAAGATTTGGAAATAAATATATCTTTTAAGTAAAAATAATTGTATGCTATCTGTGGAAAACATGTCTGCATAGCTGAGCCTTGGAAGCATGATTTCTGTAGACAGCACTCAAAGAAAGCAAGTTCAGTAAATATCAACCTAACAATAGTGGATGACATTTTCAAAAGTATTTAGGGGAGTTAGGCACCCAACTCCCATTGGATTTCAACTCTTGTAGGTGCCTTTGAAAATCCCAGTCTTAAAGGCATCATCAAATTTTTCTTAAAAATTCAAACACTTAATATTTTCCCCTCTTGCAAACTGCAACAGAAAAAACAAAAATATGAGGAGTTGCCAAAAATATGGATTGTTGGCTGAGCTTTCAAGGCTCTAACACTCATTTCTCTGATTGTCTACAATGTGATAACTTTGGAGCGCTGTGTCTGATCAATTCCAAATTTTGAGGGAATGTTCTAAGCATCAGTGGGCAGAACCCTATTGATTTTGGTGAATATTTGAAAACTAGAAAGGGAGAAATGTGGGACACATGGAGCCCTTTGCATCTGCTTAGCAGAGCCGTAACTTCTGCCGCCTCTGTAATTCTCTATAGATCAAATAACTGGTTGAAGGCAGAAATTAACATATAGCAGCATAATGATATGCCTCATTCTAGCTTGCCTCTGTTCCAATTGATCTTAAAATATTAATGCCCAGAAAGAAAAGAAAAGGAAAGGAGAACAATGTTGAAAGTCAGAGGGTAATGGGGAGACATGAGGGGAGGGATGTACACAGAGCCCCTGCCATGGTGGGAGAATAGGTGATCCTGGCACTGGAGCAACACAAAATCCCTAGCCTGGGTGGGAAGAAGGGGGCACACACCGAGCCTTTGGTATGGGGGAAGAAGAGGAAACCCAGAATGAGAGAGTACATAGAGCAGCTGGCACGGTGGGGAAGGAGGGTATGAAGGCACAAAGAACACTGGGAGGAAGAAAAGGGGGGCACACAGAGGGAAGGAGCGGAGGAAGTTGAAGCAAGTGCCTGAAATAGATGGGGATGGGAGGTGGCACACATGAAGCTTGTGGGAAAGGGGGAAGCTTGGCCTACAGAAGCATCAAAATGTGCACTCCTGTGACGGGGCAGAGCCGCCCCACACTGGTACAGCAGGAGTTAACCCTTCTTTCCGAGCAGAGGAAGCCATGCCCCAGAAGTTCTGCTGGGCATGCTCCAACTGGAGATCAGATATAAAAGGCTGCAGATCAGCTCAGTCTGGGCTGACTGCCAGAGGGGAAGGATGCACTCTACTAACTCCTGCAGAGAGAGGGCCTGCGAGCCAGGATCTGGGAGTCAGCCAAGCTGAGGCACTACCTGACACTCTGACAGAGGATAGCCCAGGGGAGGATCCAACCAGAGGACCCCTCGCCACAGAGGTACTGTCATTCCTGGTAGGAAGTGACCTAGGGGAACTATAGAGATAAATGGTGTTAAAGTTGTATTGATGCTCGGCGTGTTGCGGGCAGATCCCCACCGAGTGGCAATGAAAGTTGGCGGCTACCGGGGCCCTGGGTTGGGGCTCACTGGAGAGGGTGGGCCCGAGCCTCCCTCACCCCCAGACCGAGTGGATTTATATGGACTCTGGACACTAGGCCATGCTACCCTGCTCATAAGGGGGCTTGTATGGACTCTGGCCACTAGGCTGCACTATCCTGCCTGAAAGGGGGCTTGTATGGACTCTGGCGGCTAGGCAGTGCTACTGGTCCAGACAGGGGGACAGTGGAGAAGAAGGCCGAGAGGCTGTAACAGGCCGCACACAGAGGGGCAGTCACAAGGATGGGAGAGTGGTGAGGCGGACACTCCATCCTACCCCTGCCACAAGGGGGTGCTGCGGTGACAGGCCTGCCACAACCCCAAGTGTATACAGTATCAGGAAAAACTTCCTGCACTGAAGAGCTTACAAATCTAAATGCTTGATCTAAAGTCTATTGAAGTCAAATGCAAAGACTCCCATTGACTTCAATGTGATTTGAATCAGCGTCTAAATAGAAAACATAGCTGGAGACTAGAACGCCACACATACACACACAAAATAAAGTAATTGACTGAGCAGGAGAGTTTAGTACATATCTTCCTTCCGCTATTTATTTTTGTTAGTTTCTTGTTTAAGACATCCTCTCGTCTTCTTATTTATTTGTTTGTTAGAGCTCTTTTGAGAGGAGGACTGAAATTTCTAGGGGTTTAGAAATTTTTTTTTTTTTTTTAACATCAAAAGGATGAAGAAGTTTCCAGACTTTCTGGGAAAAGGAGGGGAGATAAATAAGCCTCATTCAGTTATTTTAACATCTGCTTTAACAGGCAATAATGACACAATTCAATTGCATAGAAAATGCAGCAATTTCAGATCTCTTCTTGCTTCATGTGCAGAATTATAATAATTTTACTAGCTGTTACACCTGAACACCAAGAGCAATCTAAACCTTCAGAATGAAAGCATTCCTTGGCTTTCTGAACAATGTAATACTGTCATCAACAAATTACTATATTCTGTGCAAATTTCTTTTCAGAATTTCTTTTCCTACACACACATACACTTTCTTTTTTTGAAAACTTTCATACTGTTGAGGGAATTTTTACCTCCTTATTTGTGTCTTGTCTCCCTGTTTTGATGTTTAAGTACAGGTTTATATTTCCATTTTATTTCACAAGCTAGAGCAACATTTAGTTGGAGAAAAATTCTCCCTCACTGCATAAGGAGCATATGCGGATAACTATAACTGACATTAACAGGCTCTGCCTGTATAAATTCTTCATACAGTACTTTGAGGGGAGAACAGACTCCCTGTGGAGCATAAAAATCAATTAATTCCTACAAAATGAGAAAGAACAGCAACATTTTCTATGATCAAGTAGGCAAGAATATCAATATTTCTCAATAATATTTTTCTATCCCTTGGCACCTTCTTCCTTGAAGATCTCAATAAAAATGCCAAAGAGAGAGTGCAGTCCATACTATGGCTACACTATATGATTGTGGCCTAACCCTCAGATCTGAAACCATCAACTCACTGAAACATGACAGAAGCCCCTCAAATCTTTGTTCTTCCAGGATGTGTGGAACCCTCAGATGAGACCTTAAAAACCACCTTGTTTGCCATGGAACGTTTCATAAGAATTAAGTTTTATTCCTCTATTCCAGGGGTTGTCAAACTCCATTACACCGTGACCCCCTTCTGACAACAAAAATGACTTCATGACCCCAGGAGTGGGGACCGAAGCCTGAATCCGCCTGAGCTCTATTGCCCCAGGCAGTGGGGGCCAAAGCTGAAGCTGCATGGCTTCAGCCCCAGGCAGGGGGGCCTGTAAACTAAGCCCTGCAGCCCAGGGATGAAGCCTTCCAGCTTTGACTTTGACCCTGGGCAGTGGGACTTGGTCTTCAGCCCTGGGCCCCAGCAAGTCTAACACTAGCCCTGGCATCCTCATTCAAAGGGGGTCCTGTCCCACAGTTTGAGAGCTGCTGCTCTATTCTTAACACCATTTACCCTTTCTCCCTCTTGCCACTGTTGTGAAACACTGGGTAGGTGCTGGCCTCCATTCTTGCAGTGACTGCATTTCAGTGATCTTGCACATATCAGAACTGGTTCACTGTGCTGGCTAGGCCTGTGTGGTTCCTCTCAGAGGGCAAGAACTTCTGAGCCAGGAAGTAACCTGAAGAGGACGCTCAGGGAAAGCGTGCTTCCTGCCTAAAGGTAGTGGAGGTGGGAAGTGTCGGTAAAGGGCTTGAAGTCAGCAGGGGCGGGGATGCCTAGGTACCCTCTTGCAGTAAACAAACACATTTTGTTGTTACTGAGCTTGTGCCAGTGTTATCATTCCAGGGAATCTGCCTGCTAGATTTTCAGCTAGAGTAAATAGTGGTACTTTCAGTGAAGTCATGTGATTTATACCAGCTGAGCATCTAGCCCCATGGCTTGTAAAAGTGCTTTGGAATTCCTTAGGATAAAGAAGAGACAAGGTGGGGGAAGTACTATCTTTTATTGGACCAACTTCTCTTGGTGAAAGAGACACGCTTTCGTGCTTACACGGAGCTCTTCTTCAGGTCTGAAACAGAATGAAGTCTTCTCTACATTTAAATTATGTATATCTACCATAACTCATGATTTATACAGTCTCAATTCTACTGTATTTCCTTACCTTTTGTATTTGTCTCCCTCTCTTGAAATACTAAAACAATTTACTGTCAACAGTTCTGGTGTTCTTTAATGAAATGTTAATAACTAAGTGTATAAATTAAAAATCACACTGGAAGTTCCTGATAAATGGGGAGAAATACTATTATGTGATTCCCTATCTCCACTTCATGTCATGTACATTTGAGATATAATTGTGTGATTACACAGTGGCATTTCTCTTTTCTGCTTGGCTAATGTCAGACTTACACTACTGTGAACTGTTCAATAAATTTTACTCTTTGTTTTTAAACAAACTAATCTTTTTTAAACAAAAAGAACCACAATCTTACAGCTTGCTTATATCATGCCATATAGTTATTAAAAACACAGTTAAAAACAGAACTAAGAACTATTGACAACATGCACATATACAGCACTGCTCCAGAACATTAAATAGGAAACAAATCCATCAAGTAAGAAGATCCACCTCCTCCTGAAATTAATTCCAACAGTGACCAATCTCAAGTGTTCTCAGGGCACCTTATGTGATTACATCCTTCATATAAATTTATAGAAACCTACTTCTCCCTTCCTAAAAGAAGCATAAACAAGAGTGCAGGTCCACAGATGCAGAGGAAAAGGCATCCAGTTCTGTTGCCTTGCTGGCAGGCGAAAAATAAAGTTCAACCCCCTTTCTTGACAAGTCAATATGGGAAGACTTTGACAGTTCAATCCTCACTTCAGCAGTGAGGAAAAATGGATTAGTTTTCTTCCTCAGTTAAAGTAATATAAATAAACTTGGCAGAACTAGATATTTATTTTTGATAATATGGATGGATGATATTCATGTTTATTTTTAACAATTTTTTTAATTGAGTTATAGCTTCACAGTTGCTCAGAATTATGAGGTGTAAGCACTTTTTAGATTTTTATTTGTTTAAATTTTCATAGTTGCAGGAAATTATGGGAGGGTCAGAAAATAATTACAGTAGATGTTGGGATTCAAAAAGTTAAGTTTCTAACTGTTAAAACACATTGTCAGCATCACGTCAAAATATGCAAAGTAAACATCCTAAATCAAACTCTAATAAGCAATTTTTCTCCCAATTTCTCTCATAAATCTTAAGCAATTTTTCTTATATTGCCTAGCTTTTAATGTTGATGATCATCAATAGAAATATTTGTCAGTTTGTGTACGTATGGTGAAATCAACATTCATTGACATTTACTGACAAAAATCTAAACCTTCCAAGCTTACCTATAAACCATTCAGTTCTCTCTCATCCTACCTTCTCACCAGGCAAGAATAAATAACCCAAGGTCCCATATTGACAAGGCCAAATAGATACTGCAGTTTCTCAACAGGGGGAAATAAAGAAAAAAATCCCCTTTGGGTCATGGGAAATTAAACAGTCACAGTTCCCCTTTAGCAGAATAAAATAAACCAACCAGAGGCTTGGTCTTTTACTTTAGCATACTCATGCACAAGCAAGGACAACTCCTACTCACAAGGCTGAGACAAAACACTACCTAATTTCCTCTTCTAGGGGCCAGATTCTCTCTCCTTTACATTGACGAAGTTTAATCTTCCCTTTCTGATTGCATGAAAAGCACAGCAGCACATCTGTAATTGTATTTCAAGGAGCTACATGATTCTCTGGTGAGCAGAGAAGAGTTTGTAATTAAATATGACACCTTGTTTGATGTTCTTTTCTCTGATTTTTCCAACAACCAGGCATATTTATAATCTTTGAAACTCTGTATGCACCACAACAAATTGCTAAAGTCATGAAAACATGTAACTTTAAATTAATCTATATCATGTTGCTGATCTAGATGAACTCTGCAGAAGATTGATCTAATCCTTAGCTACTTTTTTGATGCAATGATGATAAAAGCTCATGGTGGATTGTCCAAAGGCGTCCTCATTTTTTATTTTCCTCATCCAGTTATATGCCACTATGGAGTTTTCTTAAAACTACAAAATTCCCAAGCACGGTACAGGTGCTTGGGAATCACAATCAATCACAGCTATTTTCTTGAGAAGCCACATGATCAACATTGATTTAAAATAAGAGAAAAGAAAATAATAGTACAAACATCTTTTAGTTCTTCCTAGCAACATTTTGCATTGATGCATAATTTCATCTGTTGCAAACTAGCAATCCAGAGATTTTTGGTATAAGAAAAACTGAGTGCTGATCTGATGAAATAATCTACAATATAAGATTGTAGATTCCTATTTCAACATGAGAAATAGGAAATTATTTAATCCATTCAATACTTAGTCTTTTTTATTCATTTTAAAAAATGACTTTATATTAGTTACTACTGGCTACTGAGATTTAAAATATTAAAGTGCTAAATAAGATATCTGAAGGTGCTGTGGAGGTAGTTTATACAATGCCCAAGAAGAGGGTCTATATGAAGCATTTTATTTGAGGCCTTTCCACATTGGTAATAAAATAAATGATTGGTGAAGTAATGAACCAGTTAATCAGTTGAGTAAATTTGGAGGAAGGGTAATAAATAGCCTGGCATTTAAGTGTTTATAGTAATCACAATTTGAGAGCTACAGCTGAAACAAGTCTATATGATAAACAGTGGATAATCTTTAGAAGACTAGGAACAAATCTAATACTGTGTGGGGTAATAAGAGAACAAGTCCCACAGAAGGGGTCTCCAAACTTCCAGCTTTTACTTTAAAGTAATTCAAAGTTAAAAGTTTAAGTTTGTAGGGTAAAAAATACTCACAGAGTTATAAACCTGAAAACACTTATAAGAATAGCAATTAAAGAGGAGAGCTTTTATGAGGGATCAAATCAGTTCTATTTAACTAGAGTTCGGTTTAAAATTTAATGGAAGAGTTAAGTTTTTTGGTCAAATTTTAACCTAGAGGAAGCTTGTGATATTTGCCAAGGTTCTCAAAACTATGGTGATGATATTAGTTCAAGGTGTGAAATGATGAAACTTGAAACAATGATTTTCTAGTTAAAGACAAATTTACAAATAGCAAGTACCTTCAAAAGTTTATCCTTCCAAAACCCTGGATTTTGGGAAATAAAAACCTTGGATTTCTCTCCTCCCCGCCCGCTCAATATCTACAAGTTTTTTTAAACTGGAAACTCCACATGTGCAGTGGTTATAGAATTCCTGGTTCTCCAGAGTTATCAGAGAGGAGCACCAGGGCATGTTGCTTCAGGGAGCTTAATAAACATAAGAACTTGCTGGTTAAGGAGTTCTGTAGTTGCTGCTTAAAATGTGGCTCTTGGCATTTATGTCCTCACGCTACAACCCATCTCTCACCGTATGCATAAAATTAATACTAATTTTTTTTTTGGAAACTAAATAATTTACACTCAAAATGACTGCCCTGCACCTTTAAACAGAGTTTTGTTTTATTTTTTTGGCTGGTCTGGCTGAGTGAAGAGAACAGTGCTTTATGGCTAGGGGAAGAGGAGGGGAGATGAAAACTGCTGCAAAGGGGGCAGAGCGGTCGCTGACTCATCCCCTGGGAATGCAGGATTTGAAAAGGAGCAGCCCAGTCCCAGGAGCCTTCATTTTTACACAGACTACGGCTGAGGCAAGACCCTCCCTCCCTCCCTCCCTCCCTTTTAGGTGGTAAAATACCAGGTTTGGTCAACATCTGCCACAGGCATTACACTAGCCGCCCCTTTTTTAGGGCGGGGGTTGGCAAGGAAATTTTCCCCTTCCACCATATAGCCTTGGGTGCAATTGGAGAGTTTGCCTTCCCCACAGTGGGTTGAAGAAGGGCTTTGTTCACATGGGCCGTATGTCAGAACTCATTATTTAAGTGTAGGGTAGATGACCTATGCAGTGACCAGATAAATGGCTTGGAAAATGACTTAAAAAGAGGTGTTCATTAAAGGAACGAATGGGAGGTGGTTGTGGACTCCTGTGATTGGTACAGCAGGGAGCCAACTCCCCATTCTTATAGCCCACTTTAATCCTCCTACAAGGTGGCGGTGGATGGTAAGGTCCTAGGGATGGATTTGCTGGAGGGACCTGGATGGATAAAGAGGAGGAGCTGGTAAAAGCCCCTGGGTAATTATGGAATAAACATGGGAGATTACCTGCACTAGACACTGTTATCTGCCAGGTATCCCTGACATCTAATAATAAAGTTGGGCCTGATTAAACCCATGTCAAATGTCTCCTGTCCTGCTTGCATGCCTGTGGCACTAGTTAACAGATGATTTATGTTCAGATTGTGCTGTTGTTGGTAAGTGAAATTTTTAGATAAATTACAGTAAAGAATGCGTTTGTAACATTGCAATGTAGACCCTTTTTCCAGTATTTTTATAAACTTTCCATTTTCTTTTGTTCAAGGCTTCAAAGCCACTTTCCTACTGGAGGATTTGCACAAAGAACTGATTTAATTATTAAAGTATATCAGTTAATGTTTAATTAGATTAACTATCATTTAATGGTAGGGGTTGCAGGGAGTTTTTGCAATGATTGTTCAAGTGTTTGTATTTTTAATAATATATATTAAATTCTTTATAAAGACAGAGTAAGTAAACAACAACACTTTTTAGCAGATTTAAACGTCATGGTCAGAGTCATTATTTATTAACATATTTGCTACATATAGGCAAACTTCAAAAGATTGTAGCTTTTGATAAAAAGTGAAAACAAGTCCACTGAAAACCATGAGAGAGAGAATACTATGAATAGCCAAGTATGGTAAATTATGCCATCCTCACTGAAACCACAATAAAAATATAAATTAAAATTCGATACATGAACTTGTTCCTGAAAGGCATTATAATATTGCAGTGATGTTTCAGATATATTCAGATTATCTGCATACTTAGAGAACGTAAAGGTGTTTTCAGCAATAATAATGCTCATCTATAGGGTTGAAGAAAGCTAACAAACATTTCTTTCAATTATTGAAAGCAACTTCCCTTGCTAATTTATTCCCCACTCATTATATAGGAGTGTCCGTCATGCTGCTTTTATTTTGAATTTAATAGTGCAGTAAACATGTTTAGAGAGCAAAACATTTGTTTTATATACCTATTAAACAAATAATGATAGTCCATTAATCTGAGATTTAGTCACTGTGGCCTTGACAACTGCAGTTTAAAAAGACAAACATCCTATTCATTTAATGAACACACTAACCTATCACGAGAAAGATCCTTACATGAATTTTATTTGGTATACCAATATTTTTCTTTAATAATAGATCACAATTAGATTTCGAGTTGATTACTAGGGTCAGAGTACATTGTCAAAAGGCCTAATCGTAATAACAAATATATATTTATATAAACAACCTTTTTCCTACAAATCATATTGTAATTTCTCTTCTGTTCATGTAATTTTGGGGGTTTTAGTCAGATTTCCAATTATTCAAAATGGCACTTAAATTCTACACCTGGGAACTACAGCCTTCAAAACAATGCATCCCAGTTATACAGCCATTTGGGTGGGAATCCATTTGACGTTATTACCAAATATTAGATTGTATTTTCTTAGACTGCACAAGGATTAATGTTTGCAGTGTTGGAGCAATGTAGGTCTCAGGATAATGAATACACAAGGTAAGGGACAAGCTTTTTAGTTTCGTAATCTGATGTATTTAAAACCCTACTGGTAATTTAGCTTACAAACGACAGATATTACAGTGGTATGTATAAAGAACTGCCTGAAAAAAAAATAATTGACCTAGTCAGTTCAGTAATTGTAATTTTTGGTCATTATATGGATACCTACATTGAGCCCTGTGGTAGAGCTGAGTCCCATTGACAACAGTTGGGCTTCACCTGGGAACTGGTGTCCACTCATACAGCGTTCAGTGCAGGATTACGGCGTGTGTTTTAATATATTTTAGAGTATATTCTCATGTTTCCTGTAGCTCAACTAAAATAAGCATTCAAAAACCAAGTTGGAGCACACCAAAAATTGCAGATAAAAATAGCTACGTAAGGGATTGAAAAGAAGGTTGTTGAGTGGTGGTGGTGTTTTTTTTTAATTGTAATTACAGATCTCAAAACTACTGATTACTCTTAGATTTTTTTTAGTATAATACACATATACAGCTCAACACACATACATTTTATAGAGCTCCATTTGATCTGGATGATTATACTGCTTCCAGAGACATTTCATATCTTTCATATAGGGAATTCTGCTATAACCAGTCAGATCTTTCAAACTGGTGGAATTTTTCAAGGGGATATACTATGTATGTTTGTGTATAGACAGAACACACATGATTCTGTTGTATAGTGTAAAGACTTTATTGGCATTAGTTTACAATCATGCAGGTATCCCAAACAAACACCAATAAAATGTTTATACCACGCCACACGGAGTTCCACAAGTTAGAACAAGAATATCATCTTCATAAATACGCAGTGTGTTCTTTTTTACATCTGTTTAAATCTAAATAGCCATCCATCTTGCTGGAGAGGGAAAAACTAATTTTTTTTGTTTAAATGACTGCCCTGAACAAACATCCCGATGTCAGGCCTCTGACGTAGCTCCCAGTAACTTTAAAGGGGCTTGTTCATGCACATACAAGAACAAGATTTGTCTCCCCAAAAGGGAGATTCCCTCCCCAACCATTTTTGGCCAACTAATTCCCTAATTTCCAGGACCTCCTTGAAATAAATAAGTATGGTGAATAGTCCAACATTTTTTGGTACATTAGCAGACACAGTGCTTTGTAATTTGCACTTTTAAAATGAAAATGAGTTTTAAAACTTTGGGATGACAAAAAGTTGCCTAATTATTTTCTTTTTATTAACCCAGGTTTAAGTGCCATTTATGCTGATTGCAACTTTTAAGACAATACTAAGTATGTTGGAACTTAAATACCTATTAAAAGTTTAGAAAGACTTTTTCTCATAACATGTTAATTTAATGCTTTATTAGCTCACTTCATTTAAGGTTACCAAGAACAGAAATGATTTGAATAAAGCGTTGATCTAATTCCACTCTGTGATGGGACTTTATTTCTGCCTAGGAGGCAAAATCAGATGTTTGAATTTGTCAATAAAAGGAGAACACAGTGGTTGTATTCAAGCTTCAAGACCTGGAGAAAATCTATTTTATGGAACAGAGTTGCAGAAAGCCGGAAAATTATCATAATGTGATCTCCCACAACTGTGATATCACACCATATTCAACACAATCATAAATGGGCACAACAGCAAGATCCATAGTTCACAGTGAAATGTCAGATTATCACATTAAGTATTTTGTGGATTTCAATTACTTCACCCAACAAATATTAAAGTAATTAGAGAACTGTCAACTTCCCTTTCTTCTCTTCATCTCCTTTACTAGCTGTACAACAGTAGGGGAAGCTTAGCAGTTCCTATTCTCTCCACTGTCTAGCTGGGAGAGCAGTGCCACAGGTGAGATCTCCTTGCTGTGCTCATTCATATGTATCCAGTTACACACTGTGATGGGGTGGACTGGCCCCACACTGGAGCAGGAGGAGTTAAAGCAGCGCTTTTAGCAGCTGAAGTCACACCGTCTCGGCCCTGCTGGGCATGCTCCAACTGCTGCTGTAATATAAAAGGGCGCAGCATAGTTCAGTCTGGGTCGACTGCCAAGGAGCAAGGAGAGGCTCCAGCCCAGGAGCTATTACAGCCCTTACCTACAGGAGCCAAAAAACCCAAGACCCGGACCAGAGGCCTGCCTCCATCAGAACCCCAGGGAGCATCCGGTGCTGAGGAGCCTGGAGGCCCTGATGCCCTATGGACCGCTGCTGCAGGCAAGCCGGTAGGAAGTGACCCAGGGAGGGTGAGGGAGTGGTACTTCCTACCCTCATGAGGTTGCTGTATTTCAATGGGATTACCTGCTGATCCAGTGGTGCACCATTCTCCCTCTGTTAGCTCCCTGGGTAGGGGCCCAGTAGAGTTAGGTGGACCCGGGCCTCCCTACTGGGGGCCCCATCCCCTGGTGACAGCCCCCAGGTACTGGCCACTAGGCAACACTTCCCTAAAATTGAGGGTGGTTGTATTGACTCCAGACACTAGGCCACACTCTCTGGCAGTTAAGGGGAGTCCTATGCACTCTGCCTATTGGGCTGCACTTCCCTGCAGACAAGGGGAGTCCTATGGACTCTGGCCATTGGGTTACATGACCCCGAGGTGGGGCGTAACCCCCTTGGCTTCACCAGGGGGCTATCACGGCCTTGCCCCACCCCAGGGTGATGGGGTGTACTGGCCCTGTGACACACAAACATGGTCCTTTGATCATTGTTCTATCTAGCTGAGACTCAAGAAGCGCTATGGAACCTGAGAGAAAATCATGCAAAAGCCTTGAATTGCCAACATTGCACAAGCACCACAAGTTTAATAAAATGTATATACTATGTTGTTGTAACAGGCTTCACATTGAGATGGGCCTGAACTAACCACCCATGTCTCAATTAACTTCTGGAACAACTTACCAAGGGTTGCAGTAGATTCTCAGTCACTGGCAATTTTTAAATCAAGATTGGATGCTTTTCTAAATGATGTGCTATAGTTCAAACTAGAATGAATTCAGGGAAGATTTACAGTCTGTGTTATGTAGGAGTTCGGACTAGAATATCACAAAGTTCCCTTCTGGCCTTATAATCTATCAATCTATGAATCGTTGAAGTGGGGAGAGCGATGTGAAAGCTTGAGGTTTGGGTACAATTCTAGCTTTATAGCTTGAGATAGAGAACTCTTTAAATTGTATTTAAACTTGAACAGGAAAAAAAAGAAAGGATAGGGCCTATTTAAACAAGAAAATTGCATCAATTTAAATAAACTAGTTTAGAAATCGATTTAAATAGGACACACCCCTTCTGTGGACAATCTTGTTTTGATTAAAGAGTGCCTTGTATTGATAGCTTAAATTGATTTAAACTAAATTGTTACAAGGCTCTCTTAAACCAAAATAAGATTTTCCACACAAGGGGCTGCTTCAATTTAACTAAGTTCATTCAGTTTTCTCATGTACACAATAGTTAATAGACTATGTCATGACTGGCAATGTAGTGTGGCAACAGTGATGCTAAAAGGCTTACCGCTATTTTCACTTCAATGAAGCATGGCTGCACTGGAAATTAGCCATCTCTACATTGAAACAACGTGCTACTGTTATGCTGGAAGATAGTAATGGCTGCCATCAAGTGGGACTTTGATATATAGAGGATCAGCCTAGGTTAAAGTTGACGGAAGTGCAAGTACCTTTCTTGCAGACTGAATGGAAACAGCAATAAATGCCTTTTTTATAAGAATAGTTGAAAACCATAAAAGGCTACTGCCCAAGGCACTAGGCTGCATGGTGAAGCTAAGCAGAAATAAGCCATGATGCCTGAGAGATTTCCCAGGGACTGATTGCAAACACATGGCCTAGGGAATTGATTGGAGATGTTTGTGTCTGTGGGTGTGAGATGCAGAAAGCCAGTGACAAAGGGGTAAAGCAATCATAAGTGTAGCCTTGGGAGAAAGCCAAGAGACAAAGCTTATTTTGGATACTGTACTTGCTGGATAGGCAGACATGGATTTCTGAGCAAGGAAATTGCCACCTACTGTTGGTTTTTACTGTGTTCAGAGAAACAGGACTACGTGTATATTCTTTGTAAATAAATAGGATTACAACAAAGACCGAATTGACTAATTTTATTAAGTTATCCTCCTGATGGAAATAATTCTGTTAGGCCCAAATATTGGCTAACCATCTCAGCCAGAAGAGACAACAGTATAATATACTAGAGCTTTTTAAAAAAAAAAATGAAAACAAAATTATAAATTTTTTGTAAACTTTCGTTTTTGATGGGAAAATGAAAATTTTAGTTTTTTTTCTGATGAGGAAAATAGACTTGTTTTATTGTTTGCCCCATTTTTTCACTGGAAAAAAGATTTTGTGTTGTTTAAAGAAGTGAGAGAAAGTAAACTTTTTCCTATATCAAAATAAAATGAAATTGTTTTGAACTTTTTCATTGAAAACTGAAAATTTCAAAAGTCACAACATTTTCTTTTTTTATAAGTGGTATTGGGTACCAATATTATGGGAGAATACACCTTAGGCTGTACAGCCTCTACACTGTAAGTCTGATTGGAGTAAGCACAAGACAAGCTTCCTTCATCACCAACTTTATAAAGGTCAAACATTTGTACCCCCCATCTTTGTCTTCTGCTCAGGGTAGTCTGCATGAAATCTAAAAACAAATTTAAAACCACATGGATGGTATTAAGAATAGAGAGAAAAAAATAAAAAGTGGCATGCTTGCCAGGGGTGCTGGAACAATTTGTATAATGAGGGTGCTGAGAGCCATTGAACCAAACTCCAAACCCTGAATATAATGGAAACCACTTCAATCCAGATGAGCCCCGACTTCCAGCACCTATGATGCATACGATATCAAATCATTCACATTTCAAAAGCTACCCTACACAAGCAAAATCTCTGTGGATACAATCAAGATGTAAAAGTTCCCTCAAGAGTCAGTCCTTTCCTGACCCTATGGTACAGCCAGAGGACCCCCTCCCACACCGCCTTGGTTTCAGGTGTCTTGAGTTATTCCTTTCTTTCTCTATAGGATCCAAGTCCTCTATAGCTTGTCAACCTCTTCGATGTTAAAAGTGTGACAGTGTTTATTATCAAATCAGTCATGCAAACCCAGGTTATATTAGCATTTGAACAATTGTGTGACCACAGATTACCTCTGAGGAAGTGGGATAATCTTTTCCCTAACCTCTTTTATGTTCAATTTTTTATTTGATATTGTGTAGAACACTGTTTCCTTGCTGTAAAGAGGTGGGATTTTTATTTTCATCCATATAATATCTTATTTCTTTAAGACTTGTTAAAATATATCCGCATATATCAGACAACAATTCTCCTCTCCTCACAATTATTCTCAAGGTGATTCTCTGATTTTTGAGAAAAATAAGAATATAAAAACTTCCATTCTGGGTCAGACCAATCGTCCATCTAGCCCAATATCTTGTCTCTGACTAGGGTTGCCCACTTTCTACTTGCACGAAGCCGAACACCCCTGCACTGCCCCTTCTCTGAGGCCCCACCCCCATTCACTCCATCCCCCTGTTGCTCATTCTCCCCACTCTCACTCACTTGCTCATTTTAACTGGATTGGCTCAGGGAGTTGGGGTGTGGAATGGAGTGAGGGCTCCAGCTGGGGGTGTGGGCTCTGGGGTGAAAGAGGGGACTCGGGGATGGGGGATGGATCTGAGGGGTGCAAAGTATGGGAGGAGGATCTGGGCTGAGGCAGGGGTGTGGGAAGGGATACATGCTCTGGTCTGGGGGTGCAGGTTCCATGGTGGGACTAAAAATGAGAGGTTCAGGGTGTAGGAGGGGGCTCCAGGCTGGGGCATGGGGTTGGGGTCTAGCTGCAGGTGTGGGCTCTGATGTTGGGCTGGAGCTGAGGGGTTTGGCATGCAGGAGGAGACTCTGGGTGGGGCAGGGGGTTGGGGCATGGGGAGGTGGTGTGCAGGCTCTGTCTGGGGATGCGAGCTCTGGGGTGGGGCTGGAAAGGAGGAGTTTGGGGTGCAGTAGGGTGATCCAGGCTGAAACAGAGGTTTGGAGGGCAGGAGGGGGATCAGGGCTGGGGTATGGGCTCTGGGGTAGGGATTGGGATGCAGGGTTTGGGCTCAGGAGAGTGCTCCAGGCTGGGATTGAGGGGTTTGGAGGCAGATCAGGCCTGGGGCAGGAGGTTGGAGCATAAGAAGCAGGTCGGGGTGCAGGAATCAGGCAGTGCTTACCTCAAGCAGCTCCCGGAAGCAGTGGCATGTCCCCCCTTTGGCTTCTATGCAGAGGCAGGCCAAGCATGGTCATGGGAACCAGTCAATGGGAGCTGTAGAGCTGGCACTTGGGGCAGGAACTTGCGCACACCCTTGGCTGCCTCTGTGCATAGGAGCTGGAGGGGGGATATGCCACTGCTTCCAGGAGCCGTGCGGAGCCACAACAGGCAGGAAGCCTGCCTTAACCCCACTGCGCCACCAATAGGACTTTTAACTGCCCAGCCAGTGGTGCTGACCAAAGCTGCCAGGGTCCCTTTTCGACCAGGCATTCCGGTGAAATACTGGACACCTGGCAACCCTATCTCTGACAACGGCCAGTACCAGAGTTTCAGGAGAAATATACAGAACAGGGTGATTTTGGAGAGAGACACCCGTCTTGTCTTCCCTTCACAGCTTCTGGTAGTCAAAGGTGTATGGTTGCCCTGAGCATGGGGTTACATCCCGGACCATCTTGGCTAATAGCCACTGATGGACCTATCCTCCATGAAATTATCTAGTTCTTTTTTTAATGCAGTTATACTTTTAACCAGCACAACATCCCATGTGAATGAGTTCCACTGCTTAATTGTGCGCTCTGTGAAAAAATATTTCCTCTTGTTTAATACACAGCAAGAGGAGGATACAATTTCATTGACCTCTGATTTTTGCATTGTCGGAATGGGTAAATAACACTTCAGTATTCGCTTTCCCCAGATCATTCATAATTGTTTAAGACCTCTATCATACTCCCCTCCCCCAGTGTTCTCTAAGTTGAAGTCCTAATCATCATTTCAGCCTCTCCTCTTTTGGTATGTTAATTAACTATTTCTCAGTTAAAGTGTTACCTTGAAACCTGTTATTTAATAAGATACAGCTCTCATTTTTCATTAGTTCCCTTTTACCTTTGTTATATCAAATAGGAACTATTACAGAAAAGCTTGGTTTGTCTCTCACATACACAAGTAAATGTCAGCTTATAAAAACAGGGATATACATGTCACCGTAATTCTTTCTGTCTGAGTCTGCTTTGTATCAAATACATAATAGACTTTGAACACCACTAAAGAGCAGCAAAAATGACTAATGTGGAGAAGGCAGACACGAGACAAGTAGAACAGAAGCATTAAACCCAAAGGGATGCTGGGAAGACACCTCACCTTTGATTCTGAATTATGCTTATGCAAAACAAACATCAGCATTACTTCCCAGCAAGCCATTAGCTAATTGCTATTTGTTGTCACAGTTTGAAGCTCCTATAGTACTCAAAAGTGTAAAGCAAACAGTAAGTAGCAGAATGGATGAAACCTCTGCATCATACCTAAATGAAGGTGAGCAGGAAAGTGATTTTGGTGAGCAGGAAAGTGACTTTGGTTCAGTTAAGTAGCACTCTCATATTTGTATGTTACCTCTGACGAATGGAAACAATAGTCACTTGAAAACACCTTCAGTAGAGACACAAATATTCTGATCATCTACCTTTGCAATTATATTTTTGCAGAGCAGTGCCATGCACAGCTGTAGCAGCAGGGCAGATTCTGATAGGTATTCAATATTTAAAAGGCACTTTCTTGTATTTTAACACATAGGTTAGACTTTGAGAAGGGAGAAAGAGAGCAAGCATCTACACCAGGGCTTGCAGTTCTGGAGGCCCTGCTTTATTAGCACACTTTCCTAGGGTAGACCCAAGCGCCTTCCACATTCAGTGGTCCTCTAGGCCCCTGAACCTTAAAAGACAAAAAGCGACAAGTGCCATTAAACCTTTTTGTCGGTGACATAAGGCTCAATTCTCCACTGCAGCTGACTAAAGCTCAGGCACTAAACTGAACCTGCAGAGTGTCACCTTTTAGTTACACTGCTTGCAGAAGACCTTCTTAGACACAATTCCACCCCTCTCGAGCCCTCCTTTTGCCTCTGACACCTCCTCTCCCTGGGCAGCAGAGCTCATAGACTCATAGACTCGTAGGTCAGAAGGGACCAATATGATCATCTAGTCTGACTTCCTGCACAAAGCAGGCCACAGAACCCTACCCATCCACTTTTATAACAACCCCTAACCCATGACTGAGTTATTGAAGTCCTCAAAATTGTGGTTTGAAGACCTCAAGCTGCAGAGAATCCACCAGCAAGCGACCCATGCCCCACGCTGCAGAGGAAGGCGAAAAACCTCCAGGGGCCCTGCCAATCGCCCTGGAGGAAAATTCCTTCCCGACCCCAAATATGGCGATCAGCTAAACCCTGAGCATGTGGGCAAGACTCACCAGCCAGCACCCAGGAAAGAATTCTCTGCAGTAACTCAGATCCCATCCCATCCAACATCCCCTCACACGACCATTGAGCAGACTTATCTGCTGATAATCCAAGATCAATTGCCCAAATTAAACTATCCCATCATATCATCCCCTCATATATACTTATCAAGCTTAGTCTTAAAGCCAGATAAGTCTTTTGCCCCCACTACTTCCCTCGGAGGCTGTTCCAGAACTTCACTCCCCTAATGGTTAGAAACCTTCGTCTAATTTCAAGTCTAAACTTCTAATATCCAGTTTGTACCCATTTGTCCTTGTGCCTACATTAGTACTAAGCTTAAATAATTCCTCTCCCTCCCTAACGTTAATCCCCTGATATATTTATATAGAGCAAGCATATCCCCCGCCTTCTTTTGGCCAGGCTAAACAAGCCAAGCTCTTTGAGTCTCCTTTCATAAAGGCAGGTTTTCATTCCTCGGATCATCCTAGTAGCCCGTCTCTGAACCTGTTCCAGTTTGAATTCATCCTTCTTAAACATGGGACACAGAACTGCACACAATATTCCAGGTGGGGTCTCACCAGCGCCTTATATAACGGTACTAACACTCCTTATCCTTGCTGGAAATACCTCGCCTGATGCATCTAAAACCGCATTTGCTTTTTTAACGGCCATATCGCATTGGCGGCTCATAGACATCCTGCTATCAACCAATACCCAAGGTCCTTCTCCTCCTCTGTTGCTTCCAACTGATGCGTCCCCAATGTATATCTAAATTCTTATTATTAATCCCTAAGTGCATGACCTTGCACTTTTCACTATTATATTTCATCCTATTACTATTACTCCAGTTTAAGGTGGTCCAGATCTTCCTGTATAGTATCCCGGTCCTTTCTCCGTGTTAGCAATACCCCCAGCTTTGTGTCATCCGCAAACTTTATTAGCACATTCCCGCTCTTTGTGCCAAGGTCAGTAATAAAAAGGTTAAATAAGATTGGTCCAAAACGATCCTTGAGGGACTCCACTAGTAACCTCCTTCCAGCCTGACAGTTCACCCTTCAGTACGACCCGCTGGAGTCTCCCCTTTAACCAGTTCCTTATCCACCTTACAACTTTCATATTCATCCCCATCTTTTCCAATTTAACTAACAGTTCCCCATGTGGAACCGTGTCAAATGCCTTACTGAAATCGAGGTAAATTAGATCTACCGCATTTCCTTTGTCTAAGTAATCCGTCACCTTCTCAAGAAGGAGATCAGGTTGGTTTGGCACGATCTACCTTTAGTAAATCCATGTTGCAATTCGTCCCAATTACCATTGACCTCAATGTCCTTAACTACTTTCTCCTTAAAATTTTTTCCAAGACCTTACATACTACAGACGTCAAGCTAACAGGCCTATAGTTACCCGGATCACTTTTTTTCCCTTTCTTAAAGATAGGAACTACGTTAGCAATTCTCCAGTCGTACGGTACAACCCCGAGTTTACCGATTGATTAAAAATCTCGCTACGGGCTCGCAATTTCATGCGCCAGTTCCTTTAATATCCTTGGATGGAGATTGTCCGGGCCCCCGATTTTGTGTCCCATTAAGCTGTTCAAGTTTGGCCTCTACCTCAGATGCGGTAATATCCACCTCCATATCCTCATTCCCTGTTTATCATCCCTCCATCATCCCTAAACTCCTCACTAGTCTTATTAAAGACTGAGGCAAAGTACTTATTTAGATATTGGGCCATGCCTAGGTTATCCTTAACCTCCTTTCCATCCTCAGTGTATAGCGGCCCCACTTCTTCTTTCTTTGTTTTCTTCTTATTTATGTGGCTGTAGAACCTTTTTACTATTGGTTTTAATTCCTTTGCAAGGTCCAGTTCTACATGGCTTTTAGCCTTCCTCACTTTATCCCTACATGTTCTGACCTCACTAAGGTAGCTTCCCTTGCTAATCCGCCTTTCCACTCCCTGTAAGCTTTCTGCTTTTTCCTAATCCCTCTCTGAGATGCTTGCTCATCCAGCTTGCTACAACTCCTGCCCATGGTTTTTTTCCCCTTTCTTGGGGATGCAGGCTTCCGACAGTTTCCGCAGCTGCGACTTAAAGTAATTCCAGGCCTCCTCCGCATTTAAATCCACAAGTTCCTCCGTCCAATCCACTTCCCTAACTAATTTCTTAACTCTTTAAAATTAGCCTTGAGAAGTCAAAAACCCTAATCCCAGATCTACTTTGTTTATCCTTCCATCTAGTTTGAACTGAATCAGCTCATGATCACTCGAACCAAGGTTGTCCCCTACACCATTTCTTCTACGAGGTCCTCACTGCTCACCAAACCAATCTAAAATGGCATCCCCTCTTGTCGGTACTTCAACTACTTGGTGAAGAAATCCATCCGCTATCACATCCAGAAAATTGACCCTATTATTTCTTGCAAGCACTTGTCCTCCAGTCTATATCTGGGAAGTTGAAGTCTCCCATGATCACACATTTCCCTTATGTTTACTTCATTAAACATTAAAGAGGTCTCTATCCATATCCAATCAGATCCCGGCGGTCTGTAGCACACCCCAAGCACTATCTCAGGGGAGGCTCTAGTAGCTTTTTTTACCACAGTGTGATTTTTGCCCAGACAGACTCTGTCTTATCCATTCATCACTTTTTATTTCATTACAGTTAACCTCATCATTGATGTACAATGCTACTCCACCACCTTTGCCTTTCTTCCTGTCTTTTCTAAACAGCACATAGCCTTCAATACCTGTACTCCAGTCATGAGTACTATTCCACCAGGTTTCTGTTATCCCTATAATATCCGGTTTCACTTCCTGCACCAGTAGCTCCAGTTCCTCCATCTTGTTACCTAGGCTCCTCGCATTAGTGTACAGACATTTAATTTTTTGGCGTTTTGGCGTCAGTGACATCTTTACCCCGTTGTTGCACAGACATTCTACCACCAGCATCACTGTTTAGTCTAGTTTCTACTCGCTTTTCCTCCTATGGGTCCAATTCTTCGGTCCACAAGCGTATCCCTCTCACTTTGTTTACTTCCCTCTCCAGGTTAAATTTGGCGTGGAGATCTCTGGACATCTCCAACCACCATCTCCCCCAACTTCCTAGTTTAAAGCTCTCTTAATGAGGTCGGCGAGCCTCCATCCTAGAAGTCTATTTCCCTCCTTACTTAGGTGAAGTCCATCCCGAGAGAACAGTCGTCTGTCCGTAAATGCTTCCCAATGACCGTACATCCCAAAGCCCTCCTTATAGCACCACTGCCTGAGCCATCTGTTAATCATCATAATCTTGTCACTCATTCGTCGCCCTTCTCTAGGAACCAGCAGAATTCCACTGAAGATCACCTGAGCCTCGATTTCCTTGAGCGTCTTCCCCAGTCTGGCATAGTCCTCCTTGATACAGTCCAGCGAGTGACTAGCCGTATCATTCGTTCCCACATGAAGGACTATCAACGGATTCTTTCCCGCTCCCGCTAGGATTCTTTTCAGCCTCAGGTCCACATCCTGTATCTTAGCACCCGGCAGACAGCACACCCTTCTGTTCTCCCGATCAGCTCTAGTTACAGGCCTGTCTATTCTTCAGGGCAGGTAATGGATGGCACAGCAGGTGCATTAGCTTTACAAGAGCTTCAGATTTCCTTTATGCTAGGTGTATTTTTCAGGGAGAATCTCCAGCTGGTATAAATTCACTGTGTGCCACGTAAGCCATGCAAAGTGAATCTGATCCACAATCATTATCTTATTACTCCGCTTAACAACAAAAATGTCACTTTGTTATTTACTAATATTCCACAGTAGTTAGCTTTAGCATTGTAATTGTCATAGAAGTTAAAGTCCATTTGGTTTTCTTTCTTCCCAGTATACCTTAACTGACTGCTTCAAGGGCAATGAATTCAGAAAAGAATGATAGATTAAATGGCATTTTTAACCTCTAGCATGAATCTTAACAACCTTAACTGAAGAAGGTAAAACCCAGCTGTGAAGATGTTTGAATTACTTTTTCATACTTTCATACAATTAATTATCTACCTTTACATTAGTATAACATTAAGGTGTCAGTTTTAAATACCTAAAATAGAAAATGCAAAAAATAATAGAAGTTAATGGAAGGGGTGTACCCTATCTCAGACCAGAATTTGTCCCATTGTATGTTTGCAATAGTAACTAGTAACAGAAACTGATCTTCCACTCTGTTATATCATAACTCAAGTTAACTTTAGTGGTGTCACACTACAATAAAACCTAACAGCAACAGAATGGAGAATGAAGCTCAGGACTTGCAATGTGACTGATCTGAAGTACCTAGAACTTTCACTTTTGCATTTCCTGACTTTTTAATATTTTAAATTATAACCTTAAAATATTAATATAAGATTTCATGTCTAACTCCTTCTTGAAAAAAAATGACAATTATATATTAATGTCCACACTAATTTCACGGCACATTTTCATTGTAGCATAATCTGATTTACACAATTTTAAATCTCTAGCAAGAATAACAAGGTTAAAACTCCACTTTCAGTATAAAACTAAACTTAATATTAACTATATTTTCCCATAGTTCATTAGAGTTACATTAACATAGTGGAAACTCCATAATGTCCACATGCTAAGATTCTATGCCTTTTGTGTATGATCAGCTACCCTGCAGGTTAGTCCTCAAGGAGAACTAGCCATACACACCTTCTCAACTTATTCAATTCAGCTGTTTTTGAATTACGGATGAGCAAAAAATCTCTAAATATTTTTTACATCTGAAGAGGTATCTATGGGTCTAACAAAATTAAGATATATGCCTGAGTCACATATTTCAGTTATAGAATTTTGTCGGCCAATTACAGAAATATTGGCCAATCAGGGAGTTCAGATCCAAAATGAGGGCTGTTTTCTTCCATAGTACTCTATCTTTCTCCCCCTCCCCCCACCCATTATTAATCTTTTGTTCTTTATTATATTAAAGCATTAGCTTTTAGGAGCCCCAGTCATGGACCAAGACTCCATTAGGACTAAGCACAGTACTACAGATAGTAAAAATAGAGAGTGGAGGGAGAATGTGCATTTTTGTTCATGGTTTCTAAACAAGTCATCTTTTGGTTGAGAACAAAAATTGAAGATTTATTAAAAAAAAAAAAGGAGCTCCCCCTCCCCCCCGAAAGTTATAAACACATGAGGGAAAAGAACATGGAAGTATATTTCTCTTCTGCTACATGTAGTTTATACTACTTTGCAAATGATCTTACTGCACATTAAGTGGTGAGGGCCATTGTCTGGCTTGCTGGAAAAGGTGTGTGCCCCTTTAAGAGCTAGAGAGGCAGGGAGTTACTTTCGACTGAAGAGGCAGACTAGGCAAGCATGGGGATGCTGATCCATCCCCCCGCCCCCAAGTGACCAGAAGTGGGAGGCTATATAGGTACATGCCAGTGCCAGAAAACCTCTCTTTTACCTGGACCAGACAGAGAAGCACCCACCCTTCTACCCATGGGAGTGGTGATATCAGGTTTTGTCAGCACCCTCTATGGGCCTTGTGCTAGTCACTCATTTCTCAGGGGGCTGTGAAGGAGATATTCTTTAAAGGAGAGGAAATGGGGGGGCAGGTTGGGCTCCTATGACTGGTATGGCAGGGAGCCACTCCCCGCCACCTTATAGTCCTCCTATAACCCACATTCAAGGAGAAGGGGATAGTGAGGTCCCAGCACTAGGCTGGCTGAATACCATCATGGGCAAGGGGAAGGGCTGACAGAACCACCCTGGGTATATATTGAAATGATTATGTAATCATGAGCACTATACAGTTTTATCTGCAGGGCAATCCCAGACATTTAAGAATAAAGTTGGACTGATTAAACCACATCCAGTGTCTCCTGTCCTTCTTCCAGCTTAGCCAAACAATGTTATCTCTAAACAATGGACCTTATTATAAAGATTCACAGGCTGGTCTGAGGCTCTGAGCTCTAATCCTGGCTCTGAAATTTACTTCCTCTGTGGTACTGAACAAAACACTGCTTCTGTCTTCCTGTCTGTAAAACAGGGATCATAACACTTTTCTACTTCCCGATGCTATTGTGAGTAAATTAATATTTTTAAAGAACTTGGCAAATGGAAAGTGCTAAGTATTTTTACTGATATTTTACTTTTCATTTCCACCAGCGTATATTACAAATATTCTCACAATTGTTAAATGCAACATCTTTCTTTTCACACTTTCACTGTTTACCAGTTTCTCCCTGTAGATTGGTAGGGCAAGAGAACAGTTTGGCAACTGTACTCACAAGTCAATTCTGCTTGGATAGCCTTGGCAATGATAAAATCAGCTGTTGATTAAGATGAAAGTAGTTTTGGCTATCTGCAGCTGATCTGGTCTGACTTTCTGCTACAACAGTTTCAGCCCATAATTGATTTGGGATGTGATCATGCTTAATACCCACTAGTAAAACTAAGAGAAAAAACTCATATTAGTAACTAATAGCTTGAACAAGCAAATTATCTTTTTAATGGGATTTTGTCTTTTCACTCTACTAGTTTCCCTGAAAGGAGAAAACAGATTCAATGACAAAGAGCATGAAGAAAAATTACCAAGATTAAACAGTCACTCTTTTAAAAGAATACCTGCTATTTTAATGAATGATCTGCTTCAAGGAGGACCTTCTTTTTACTTCACTGAGCTACAAAGATCACCTTAAGGGATCTTATAGGGGTTAAAAATGTTTGCAATATTTCTGGACCTATATTTTACATAGATTCATTACGAACATCTGTCCATTTGTTTTTTCCCCATTTGGATGAAGGGAAACGTTTTGGGGAACCTGTTAAGAGATCATATGTTGCTCTGCTAGATGCACTAAACAGCCTTGATACACATTTTGTGCCAATAGGAAGAAAACAATCTTCAGTTTCCTCCATGTGCACTTTTCTACTATACAAAGAATTAAAAAAGGAACATGACAACAATGAATGCCTGAAGTGTAAGGGCATCAAAGACTAAAAGAGTTGCCTGGCAACCAGCATGAGGAATGAGAGAGAGCTCATGTCTGCAGAAGCAGCCATGAAAAGTGCCAGTGGTATGTGTACCATTTCTGGTGTCTGAAAATTGAGAGGGTTGTTTGTTTCATGTAGGATTATATTTTTATTATTACACAGCTGGATTCTATAACTTTTCTAACTGTTGGACTTTACACCAACACGTAAGTGAATATACACATCATACCTATATCTTAAATAAACCTGCAATTTTGCCTTTGAGAAATAGAGAAATTGACAAGTATTTGACATGTTGCTTAGGTTATTGATTAATAGGTCAGGGATTTTTGCAAAGGCAAAATTGTTAATTTTTGTGCAGGGCCACACTATTTTTTTTCAATATCTACAATGTGCCTATTTTAAAAGCCAAGGCTGATTCTATCAATAAAAAGACTATTACAAAATAATTTGAGTAGGTCAAATGTCAGCTTTAAAACTCTCAGAATATTAACATAAGAAAATATAACAACAAAAGTATATATGTACATTGTTCTGCCTAGGGTGACCAGATGCCCCGATTTTATAGGGACAAGCCTGATTTTTGGGTCTTTTTCTTATCTAGTCTCCTATTACCTTCCATCCCCTGTCCCGATTTTTCACATTTGCTATCTGGTCTCCCTATTTCTGCCCACACATTTCTCCCTAAGCATTCTTGAACTAAACAGTTCTGACTACTCTTCTAACTAAGGGCTTGGCTACACTTGCAAGTTGCAGCGCTGGCGAGGGGGTTACAGCGCTGCAACTTAGCAGGTGTCTACACTTAAAAGCTCAGCCAGCGCTGCAACTCCCTGTTTGCAGCGCTGGCTGTACACCTGGGTCTGCTTCCGGTGTAGCGAGACCAGCGCTGGTGATGCAGCGCTGGTCATCAGGTGTGGACACTCACCAGCGTTTTTATTGCCTCCAGAGGTATTTAGGGACTTATCCCAGCATTCCTTTCAGCCTCTCTGGTCATCGCTTTCGCACTCCACTTGCCCTGGCTCAGAGCCTGGAGAGGCGGGGAGAGGTTGTAGGGAACCGAGAGGGAGGCTTACTGAGGTGTTTTGGAGACTCCCAGGGTCATGCAGGCAGGAGCTATTTTCCAGCCAGGAAGAAGCTAGCCAGTCGCAAGCTGCTGGGACTTGGTTTAGTTGAGGAACCAGCATGAGGAGCCTTTCCTGGTAAGAAGCTTTTATTCTAAGGATGAAATGTTTGGAGGCAGGGGGGCTTATGGCTTGGCCTGCAAGCATTGCCTAGATGTGGAATAAGCCCATTGATTTCCTGCTAGCTTGCTCTTTCTTTCCACAAGTCACAGAAACCCCATGGCTTCCAGAGTGAAGCACCCCCACCCCCACCCCCTTCCCAGGTGGCTGGCGTTGTGCAAGATGGCTACTGGAGTCAGCTGCTGTGGCAGATGTGGGGTGTTAGGGTTTCAGTATTATTTCCCTGATAGCTGCTTTCTTTGCTTTCCACAAGTCCACAAGAAACCCCATGGCTTTCCACAGTGAAGCACCCCCACCCCAACCCCTTCCCAGGATGAGCCAACGTGGCAGACCCCCCCCCTTCCACCTGTGAGCGATGTGGGGAACTCGCCATCTCTATCTGCAGCTGCGGGCCCTCTCTGTGCTATGCTCAGGAATGTAGTAAATGATGCTTACAAAACTCTTAAAAAACAATGCAGGCTCTATGTATCTAAACAGTTTAATCTCTCCGTTGTTTTTTTTTAAAGTGACTTGATTCTGCTCCATCAGGAAAGACTTGCAAGCTTAGAAAAAACCAAGGAAGACTAGAAGAGATGATGAAAGGCAGGTTATGAATCTGTATTCCACAGAAAATAAAAGTTGCAAGGACTGGAGGGATATAGGAAACATGAAAAAGAACAGGCTGCCAAGAATAAGGAGAAGGGCTTGCCAAGAGAAAGGAATTGACTACCAAGAAGAAGCACAGATCGGCAGGCATGACTTAAAAAAGGGAAAAAAACCTCTCATTTCTTTCATGTATTTTACTTTCCATAACTATATGAATAATAAATACATTATATACATTACATCATATATTGCTGTTGATATTGGTTATTAGATGCTGCTGTTTTCACATGTGTGGGTCCCCCCACTCCCTGGAGGTGTGCACATGATGATTGGTTCCACTGCTCCCTGCAGGGTTAATTGCCGGAAATGCAGAGCAGCAGTGGACATGGGGCTGGCTGAAGACAGGACAGGGGCTGATGGAAGGTAGGGGTCTTGGCTGCAGGCAGGGCAAGGAATGTGGGGGCCTGGTTGGAGGACAAGGGGTGTGGGTGGGCTGGGCTTCAGGCAGTGGGTGCAGCAGGGTTGACTTGGAAACAGGGCAGGGGGGTGCGGGCTGGGCAGGTGTGCAGAGCTTTGTGTGGGCAGCAGTGTGGGGGGCTGGCTGGGCTTTGGCAGGGTGCAGGGGGTGTTGTGGCAGGGGTTGGCTGGGATGACAGGAAACAGGGTGTTTGCAGAGGTGGCTTGTGGGCACGGGGTGCAAGAGGCTTGGCTGCAGGCAGGGGGGCCGGACTGGTGTTCGGGCAGGTCATGGGGTGCAGCAGAGGCACTGGAACCCCAGCCCTTTAAGTAGCACCAAACCCTCTTCTACTCCGGGGACCTTTTAAATAGCGCGAGCCGCTTGGGGATGCAGGAGGGAGGCGGGGCTCCGGCGTCTATTTGAAGGAACTGGGGGTGGCAGAGGCCGCATGGAGCCCAGGACTTTTAAATACCCCCCTTCACTGCCCAGGGCTCGAGGCGGGCTATTTAAAGGGCCAGAGCTCCAGGCGGGGATGGAGCGGGGCTTGCCGCCGCTCCGGCCGGAGCTCCAGGCGGGAGGAGCGGGGCTTGCGCGCTCCGGCCGGAGCGCGACAAGCCCCGTACTCGCCTTCCTGGCCAGAGTCGCGACAAGCCCCGGCGTGGCCCCGCTCTCATGGCTGGAGCCACCGGCCGGAGACGCCGCCAATTTCAAGCCCGCAGCTCCGGCTGGAGCCTCTAGCTGGGAGAGCAGGCCCATGCGCGCTTCCGCCGCGCTTCACTCAAAGGAGCGGACCATGGAGCAGACCGCACTGGGACAGCCGGTAAGTTTAAAAAAAAAAAAAAAAAAATTAAAAAGTGACCTAAGGTGCGGCCCTTTAGGCGTGGAGGTCTGGATTCCCTTGGCAGCACGGTGTTTGAACAGGAGGCGGAATGACCCGACTTCCGTCCCATTCCCCACACCAGCAGCGACAAAATGGGACAGGTTGCTCTGTGGGATAGCTGCCCACAATGCACCACTCACAACAGCGCTGCAACTGGTGCAAGTGTGGACACACTGCAGCGCTGGTCGCTGTCAGTGTGGACACACTGCAGCGCTGGCCGTACACAGCTGTACGACCACAGCTGTAACTGCCAGCGCTGCAAAACTGTAAGTGTAGACAAAGCCTAAGGAACAATGGATCAGCCTAATAACATCTTGTAATAAGGTACAAATGGCCAGACATTTTGCAACTGATGGTGAATTCCTTGGGGGGAAAAAGACCTGATTTTTAATATTAATATACTTAGAAGAGAACAAGATAGGGTAGGCGGGGATAAATAAGAGTCTATGTTATCTGTATCTGATCACCTGCAGTAGTATTAGAAGAAATTTATATACCATGCTCCTCTAAACAATGTTTGGACGATTTGGATATGACAGCATTGTCCAATTTTATATTCATATGCACCAATGCAGACAATTACACACACACTCCATTTTACAAAACTAAAACATACATACTAGACTATATACCACATTCCATAGACATATATGCACGTAACAGTATTTAAAGAAGTTACGAATTCATGTAGAAGCAAGTATATGTTTGTCTCCCTGAGTAAGGTTGTATAAAACATTGCAGGTATTCTCATGCTATAAAGAACAAATATGTACATTTGTTGAATTCGCAGAAAACTATCTTGCTTGCTGTGTCAAATTCAGTATTATCAACTGACCTCACTTGAGCCAACTTTACAGTTACAACTCTACCCCGATATAACACGAATTTGGATATAACGTGGTAAAGCAGTGCTCTAGGGCGGGGCGGAGGGTACTGCGCACTCCGACAGATCAAAGCAAGTTCCATATAATGCAGTTTCACCTATAACACGGTAAGATTTTTTGGCTCCGAGGACAGTGTTATATTGGGGTAGTGTGCTACCAAGTCCTGAAGAGTGCTATGCACCAGTAGGGCCAAAAGAATGTTTGTGAATGTGATTGGCAGCCAACTGCTTCAATCCACATTTTCTACCTGCTTCTGAAATGTTACATATCTCCTTAGCTGCCATCTCTTGTGTTGCACTGGCACTGCAGATTTTGTTACTGTTAATTTAGCCCCACAAGTAACAGTGAGCACTGGAATATCAGTGCTATCATCACTTTTGAGTGAGCCTGTTTGGGGGCATGCACACATACAACTGCAAGTCAGAAGTGTAGTTTGGACTATGGCTGTTCATTCACCATTACCCCTTCTCAAGGGAAATAACTGCTTAGTTGTGAGAACATTACTGACATTTTCTCTAGCCATTTAAGCCACAGGTCCAGGTTGATTTAGCATTGGTTTAGGCCAGCTTCTGTCAGTGTAGCAGCAAGCTTCTCAGGGAGTTGTTCCAGCAGAATGAGGTACCCATTCTCTCCACTCTATTATGGGGCCAACAGCTAGAAAGTTTAGCCCCAAACATGGGTGTTGTGACCAAGCCAGTCTAGGGTTTTGTTAATTCAGTGCATAGCCTGGGCACCAGCAATTACCAGGATTCCTGTCGTCTCTAGTTGAACCTACAGAGGATGGCAACAATGCAATCACTTCCATCCCCTCCCCAGGAGTTCAATAATCCTTGGAGATTAATTTACATACCTCTACCCTATGCCAGTGCTGGTGAATCAAGCCCAATGTTTGAAGTGTATTGATTTTGTTAAATTATATTTACTCTTTGTGTCCTTCTTCAAGTTATTTATAACAGCCTGGCAGTGTTTGCTGGGAAAAGATCAAGTGGGTTCTTCTGACTCACTGAGTTAAGTGATTTATTACCCTACCTAGATATAAAAGGTGGAGTTGTTCACTAAAGAGAGAGGTGCTCTAGAGTGTAGAATGAGCCATCTAGGTGCACAGAGATAGCAGGGGGAAAAAAGGGCAAGGTTGGATTGCCATGCCTACCTTGGCTGCATTTTCAGGCCCCTTGTTGTTGGTGTAAGTTAGAGCAGTCACCAGGGTCCTCTAACACAGGGGGAATGATCATGCCAAATCAGCAATGAGATCAGGGGAGATCAAAGGTAAGCTATACACCTCCTTTTGCCTACTAATTGTAGATCTGGACTCTGCATTTTAGTTGCTACTGAGGATATAGCCTGTAGTTTGGACTGTTTGGACATGTATACACTGAACATACCACATCAATAACAAATAACGAGAATGAAAGGAATTACTTTGTGTATGGCCTCAGAGTTGCCAGCTGGTAAGACAGGTGCTTGCTTGCTTCCCCTTCTGGCCAGGGGAAATATTTCAAAAGACTATGTATTTGGCACAGAAAGCAGAAAAATTGGATAACATTAAGTAATAACAGCAGAGAATCCTGTGGCACCTTATAGACTAACAGACGTTTTGGAGCGTGAGCTTTCGTGGGTGAATACCCACTTCGTCCAGACGCAGGTAGGAAATTTCCAGGGCAAGGTATATATAGGCTAGCAAGCAAGCTAGAGATAACGAGGGGGGGTATTCAGTCAAGGGAGGGAGGCCCTGGGGGTGAGGTAGTTCAGTCAGGGAACAGGGCCCTCACCCTCCCTGACTGAACTAACCTCGTTATCTCTAGCTTGCTTGCAGCAATATATACCTGCCCTGGAAAATTTCCACTACCTGCGTCTGACGAAAGTGGTAATTCACCACGAAACCACGCTCCAACGTCTGTTAGTCTATAAGGTGCCACAGGATTCTCTGCTGCTTTTACAGATCCAGACTAACACGGCTACCCCTCTGATAATTAAGTAATAAATAATTTTCATTGTATTATCTAGCAGCCTTTTTTCTTTGCTATAAAAATAGGCTCATGTATGAGAAATGTCATACAATAGAGGGAATATTTTAATGGCCAACGGGCATCAATTTAAAATATGTTGTTATTCTGTTACTTCTTGATGTGGTATTTTTGTTTAAATGAGACCACAAAGGATTTAGTTGAGGAAGCATTACAACTACCATTGAAAAAACACCAAAGAATGTATTTTTATCTTTTCCAAGCAATATTACCTTAATTTCATCTTCAGAATTCAACTTTGCAATGGACCAAATTCTCTTCTTTTGAAGAGGGGAAGATAACTTGCAAGTTTCAGCATGTGGTCAAGGCAGTGAAATGAATACTAAATATATGTGCTTCCATTTTCCTGTTTCTGGCTGTGCATAGGGCTTACAAAGTCATGTTTCTGCCAAAGATTATCAGTGTTTATCCCATTCTTATAGCTAAGTATTTCTATACTTACACATTTTGCTTTACCAAAAGACATTTTTCTAGATGCCACATTACCTACGCCGCCATCCTCAATACACTCTCTAGCATTTACTAATAATGCCTCTTATGGATATTTTTTAAATCCAGGATTGAAGGGTTTTAGTAAACTTCAGTGTCTTGATTTATTGCAAAAAACATCAGCAAAATGAGGAAAAATGCAAACCTCACATAGATATTTTTTTTTGTCACTTATAGCTGATAATCTATTATATGGTTCTAATGTCTAAAAAGGGGCCCCACAAAAATGTTTTTCTTTTGTCCAACATAAACCCTGTATACAATCTGAAAAGTATTATGTTTTGCAGAGAGAAGTGGTGAGGGCTCTAGGAATAATTCCCCCCCCCTCAATCTACAAAACACATTTTCTTATAAACAAAATCAATGTCTACATTGCTCATGGATTCCAAAGCCAGAAGGGATCACTATGA
Source organism: Chelonoidis abingdonii (assembly GCF_003597395.2). NCBI lineage: Eukaryota > Metazoa > Chordata > Testudines > Testudinidae > Chelonoidis > Chelonoidis abingdonii. The sequence continues at coordinate 219,797,312 of NC_133769.1, read as the reverse complement.
TCACTTATTCTGATCTCCTGTATAACACAGGCCATAGAACTTCCTGCAAATCATTCCTACAGTACGTCTTTCAGAAAAAATATCCAATCTTGATTTAAAAATTGCCAGTGATGGAGAATCCACTACAACCCTTGGTAAATTGCAATTGTATTTAATTATGCTCCCTGTTAAAAGTTTATGCCCTATTTCCAGTCTGAATTTGTTTAGCTTCAACTTCCAGGAATGAGATCATGTTAAACATTTCTCTGCTACATTGGAGAGCCCTTTATCAAATATTAATTTCCCATATAGGCACTTTTAAACTGTGACCAAGTCGCCCTTTAACCATTTCTTTGTTAAGCCAAGTAAGTTGAGCTCCTTGAGTCTATCACTATGACATGTTTTTAATCCTTTAATCATTCTTGTGGCTCTTCTCTAAACCCTCTTCAATTTATAAACATCCTTCTTGCATTTCAGGCACCAGAACTGGACACAGTATTCCAGAAGCAGTTGCCCCAATGCCAAATACAGAAGTAAAATAGCCCCACTACTTCAACCTGAGATTCCTCTGTAAATGCATCCAGGAAGTGTGCTAGCCCTTTTAACCACAGCATCACACTGGGAGCTCATGTTCAGCTGATTATCCATTGCCAACTCCCGATCTTTTTCAGTCATTGCTTCCCAAGATAGAGTCCTCCATTGTACGTTCTTTCTAGATACATATATTTAGCAGTATCAAAACACACATTCTTTGCTTGCATCCAGTTTACCAAATGATTCAAATCATTCTATGCCAGTGACCTATCTTCTTCACTGTTTATCACTCCCCCAATTTCTGTGTCATCTGAAAACTTTGTCACTGATGAGTTTGTTTTCTTCCAGGTAACTTATAAAAAATGTCATATAGCATAGGGCCAAGAACTGATCCCTGTGGGACCCCATTGAAAACATACCCACTCAATGATTATTCTGTTTACAGTGACATTTTGAGACCTATCAGTTAGCCAGCTTTTAATTCATTTAATGTGTGCCATGCTAATTTGATATCAATCTAGTTTTTTAATCAAATAGTTCGTGCTTAGCCTGACAAGTCCCTTCACCCCTCAGTCAGCTGCTTCCAACTCTCTCAAACATTTATGTTTCTACCTGAAAATGTGAGTAGGAAATTTATTCCTCGAAAAGAACAGAATGACTATAGGCCTAAATCATAGGGGCCGACTCGATGGTTGCCACATTTCTGGTTTTCAACTGGAATTCGAAAAGGGACCCTGGAGGCTCTGGTCAGATGGACTGAGTTGGGGCAAGGCCTTGGAGAAGAGGTGGGGTAGGGGCAGGACCTCAGAGAAGGGCATAGTAGAGAGCAGGGCAAGGGTGTTAGGTTTTCTACAATCAGAAAGTTGGCAACCTTAACTGACTCCAGGGGTGCTCCAGGGCTGGAGTACCCAGGGAAAAAAATAGTAAATGCTTAGCACCCACCAGCAGCGAAGCTTCCCCTCTCTTCCGAGCACCTCCCACCCACCAGCGGCCCTTCTGATCTACTCCTCCCTCTCCTTCTCAGTGCCTCCTGTGCACCGCAGAACAGCTGTTCCGCGGTGTGCCGGAGATGCTGGGAGGGAAGACGAAGAGCAAGGATGGGGCGTGCTCAGGGTGGTGGCTTGAAGGAAGGGGCAGAGTCGGGGTAGGGGAGGGTCGAGCACTCCCCTAGGTAGAGTGGAAGTCAGCGCCTATGGCCAAAATGCAAAATCCTCTTCAACTTAGCTTTCCCTCAAATTCTTCACACAAACACACACATGCATGTGCTCTTTCTTCGTCTCAGAGAGAAAGACTAACAAAGCCAATTATTTTATGGAGTGGGAAGGAAAAAACAGTGGTTAGAGTTATTTCTATTTTTAATTACTGACATTACAATAATGGGGCAAGACAAAAGAGAATTTTCTTTTAAACAAGGTTTCCAGTGCAGATTTGAGTTTCAATTTGGCCTATGCTACAAATCCTTGAACAACTCAGTGGACACAAATCTCATTTCAATTAAACTGGTTTTGCATTTTAAATTCATTGAATTAAATGAGGATACTCCTATTTTACACTCATGAGATCAGAATCAAGTCAAAGTCTTTTTTAAGGAGGAGGAAACAGTAAGGCATGTAGGGATAATATTGATGGTAGGTAAAAATCGTCAGTTGAACAGTGTGAAAATCTTCCCTTATACTAGTGATGGGAACATCTGATGGCTGTTCTATAGTGTGATGTTGCATCCCATAAGGCTTCATGGAAATATGCTTATGAATGTATATATGGTATAACTGGAATATGTTTTATGCTACATATACCATGTAATATATCTATGAAAAGGTTATGGTCTACTGAATATATTCATCCTATTTGTATGAATGTCTCATTGTTGTATTTGAAGTTATGAATATTGGCTGTGTACCTGCTTGATTTCTAAGGAGCCTTAGTAAAGCATTTGGTGAGCTTCTTGAGAAAAGAATGTGCAAATTAAGTGACCAATCAAGAAACACTTAAAGGACAATGAATCTTGGAAGGCTCCAATCCACATAAGAAGTCTACCTGAGGACGTTCAAGGTAGCACAGGGATCAGCAACCTTTGGCTCGTGGCCCGTCAGGTTAAGCATCCTGGTAGGCTGGGCTGGGTTTTTTTTACCTGCCACATCAACAGGTTCAGCCAATCGCAGCTCCCACTGGCCACGGTTCACCCACTGCAGGCTAACAGCGGTGGCGGGAAGCGGCGGCCAGCACATCCGTCAGCCCGCGCCGCTTCCCGCAGCCCCCATTGGCTGAACCTGCGGACGTAGCAGGTAAACAAACCGACCCAGCCTGCCCAGAGGCTTACCTGGACGGGCTGCGTGCCAAAAGTTGCCGATCCTAGGATAGCATGTAAACAGTGGCTGCTGCCTTTAAAAACCAAGTCATGCATGGACATGTGACTTGCTCATGTGACTCCAAAACTCCATCTTGGCACTGGACTTTGTGTAAGGGGACTGTTATCCCCTTACTAACATTCAGTGGGGGTGTTTCGGTTGCTAGCTCCCAGCACTAAAAGGGGAGGGATCGATGGCAAATCAGGACCCTGAGACTGACAGTCCCCAGGAACAATGGTGAGAGGCCAATGCTCCAAGTCAGCCTGATTCACAGGGCAGGCAGGCTAATCAAGGAGACAGAAGGCCAGGGTGGGTCCCGTCCTCCGTGTGAGCTGGAATTGCCCGGGTCAGATGGAGTAGGTGCCCAAGCTAAGCTGCTAGGAGCAGAGCTGCAGCCCAAAAAAGCCAGAGCACAGCCCAGAGAGAGCAGACCTGCCCTGGGAAGAGAGCTGCAGTAACCAGAGCCAGAGGGGCCAGACAAGCAGCCCAGGAAGCAGGAGAGAGCTCCAAGCAGAGTCACAGAAGCAGCCTGCAGAGCAGACCTGCCCTGGGAGCAGAGCTGTAACAACTGGAGCCAGGAAGGCCAGAAAAACAGCCCAGGGAGCTAAAGACAGAGCAACAGCAGCAGCGGCACTGAGGCAGAGTGGAGCTGGGGATGGAGCAGTCCGGAGCTGGGGAACGTGAGGGGGACCCTGGGCAGTGGGCCCAGCACAGGAAGACGCCTCAGCCAAGAGGCTCTGCAGGCCTGACTTGGAGGGGGATCATAACCCTGACAGAGCGGGGGTAACACTAGGGAGAAGGGTCCTGCCACCCAGACCCTGAGAGTGTGTGGCCACCGCCAGAGCAAGTGTCCAACCTGCAGCATCCCTGCAGCACAGCCAGGGCCTGAGAAGGAAGCCTGGGACCTACAAGGAACAGACTGTGAAGTGCCCTGATGTCAAAGACCTGTCTGTGATGGTCCCTGCCACGAGCGGGGTGATGTGTTTTCCTTTAACCTTTCCCAATTTTCCTTATTTTTTTTTAATTAATTGTTAATTATAACTTGTATTTGGTTAAATTGTATGATTGATCAGTGCTCAAGGAGGTGCGCGGTTGCAAAGAGAGTACCCGGAGTGGGACCCTAGCCCTATTGGTGACACAGCAAGGGTTGGGGTTGAGCCCCCAGGAATCCTGGGCCCAGCCTTGTTGGGGTTACGAGGACTCTGCCAAACAGGAGAGTGGAAAGGAAGTCCTCAAGGGCAGGGAGGCCTCTGGGTAAAGGAAGTGGGAGCGAAGACTCAGATCCTTTTGCTAGCCCACTTCACCGGGGTAGGGCAGAAGCCAGGCAAGTTCCCCAGAATAGCGGTACCATTCCCCTGCTTATATTTACATAGGAGAGAGGAGGGGGTCTACACCCACAAGAGAAAGTCTATTTAAACCCCTGGGAGACTGCTCCATTTGGTCTTCAGCTGGCTAAAGAGAGAGCCTCTCCACCCCCAAGGATACCTGAAGGAAACTGGAACAAAGGACCATAACTACAGGGGGTGTGAGTGATTGCTGGATGCAGATTAGAAGGAGACTAGTCTATAAAAGGAAGCTTACTGGAATTCCGCTAAGGGTGAGGTTTTTATCTATATTCAGTTTTCTTACAGTATTAGATTCATAATTGCGTATTTTATTTTCTTTTACTTGGTAATTCACTTTGTTCTGTTTGTCACTACTTGGAACCACTTAAATTCTACTTTCTGTATTTAATAAAATCACTTTTTACTTATTAATTAACTCACAGTATGTATTAATACCTGGGGGCAAACAGCTGTGCATGTCTCTCTATTAGTGTTATAGAGGACAAACAATTTATGAGTTTACCCTATATAAGCTTTATACAGGGTAAAAGAGATTTATTTGGGGTTTGCACCTAAACACGCTTCTTTGTAAGCATAATGGGTTTCTAAGCAACAGAGATCCCTAATAGCTTAGTTAGAATTCAGTTTAAGAGCATCACAGAGGGAAATTTTATAATAGTCTGAAGGGATATGATGGGCTTAATCATAAATACCATACAACTGCTATGATTTAAAGCAATTTTTTTTTTTGAAACAAGCTTAAAACAAGACAGTGATCTCTCAACTCAAGCTGCTGGTTTAAAATCTCTAGTATATTGTAAAGGGAATAAGCGTGTAACATAGAATTATACAGGGACTCTTTATCCATAACTTGCTGTAGAACACAAAAACAATGAGGAGTCTGCCTACATATCTTTGAGGGTCTGGGCAAGAGAAAAGAACCAAAATTCACATACATACAAAAAAATTCTGAAGAAAATCTTTGAACTTATCTGAACCATGTTCTCTTAACAGTGTAGACAGGATTGTCCACGACCAGCTAATACATTGCTGAACACAACTGTCCCTGTCTACGTTAGGTGCAAAGTTCTGTTTAAAGGTTGATAGTTAATACATTTTAAAAAACACAACCTAAAATTTCCTACCAGAAAATGGAATTTATATATATATAATTCCAGAAACCGGAATTCTGAAGGGAAAAAAAAAAGATATAAAGGGAGGGCAGAAAACAAGCTGTCCTTACTCTAAGTTTCTTTAAGGGTTTATCCATCAGACACACATGATTCTCTGTACACTCCCTTAACTTAGATGATCCTATTATTAAAGGCTATGGCCCAGATTCTCAAAGGTATTTAGGAACCTAACTCCCATTTATTTCAATGGGAATTAGATGCCTACATATCTTTGAGGATCTGGGCCAGAGAAATAACCAAAATTCACATACACACAAAACACCACACAGCTGAAATTTGCTTCTTCCTAAATTTTCAAATGGAGGTAGTAGAAATTATAGATTTAGATTGTCCAAATTTTTCCTAAATATTGTCTCTTGGAGTCAGCTAAATTATGACCAAAATCCTCCTCTTCCTCTTCCTGATTCACTGTTAAGATCTGATCCAAAGTGCGCTTTAGCCAATCAGTGCCTTTATATGGACTTTAATTAGGGCCCAGTCCAGAGCCCACAATGGGCAATTTTTTGAACTTATTAAAATGTATCTGTGTAGAAAATATATGTAGTTATGGATACATGTAAAGAAGTCTGTTGACAGACACAGGGAACATTTCCTCAGATAACGTATATATTTCAGAATTAGGAAGTGTAGAATAATGACTAAGATTTTCTAAGACTTCATTATTACAGATTTAAAATACTATAAAAATCATTTTTTCTTCTCTATACTGCCTTTCTCCCCGGAAGAAATAAAAGTGAGAAAGTAAGCAATATAAGTAAGGCTGAACAAGCACTAGTGCCTGTGGGGTAATGCCTAACACTTAGCTGTAGACAATGTTACCTGAAAAATGATTCTAAATAAAAGCATATATTGCATACAAAACATTCACATTAAAATAATTTGCTAACAAAAGAGAAATAAAAAGGTTAATTTTATTTCTGTTTGAATTATGATTTAGAGATAAAGGTTTGTTCAGCCACTATTTATTTTTTGCATATGAGTCATCAAAACACGAAATTTCATGATGTGTTAAAAGCTAAAATATTTTGTTAAAAGCTTTTTTGTACAAAAGAAGACTGTAATTATATCACTTTTTAGCACAACATGATGCCAATTAGTAGGATTTAACCAGTTTAGAAGACAAGATTTATTTCTTTTAAGACTATGCAGGTTTCCTGCTATAATTAGGATCTCTACAAACTTTTCCAGTTTGGACCCCCTTTGGTCAATAATTATAATGATTATTTATCATGGTGTCCAAAAGTTTGCTAAGTGCCTCCACAAATAGATACACAATGGGATTCCCACCCTGAACAACTTACAAGCTAATATTTGATATAGAATAATGAGGGTTAACAAAATGACATGGAGATGCTTCAGGGGATCATCATGAGTAAAGTGCTATGCACAATGTGATAAAGACTATTTTTCAGGAAGGGATGGGCACATGGAAATGGAATAAGGTAATGTCTCAGTTGGCCAATTTCTTGTATGCTTTGCAAAAGAATGAGTCTTGAAGACAGACTTGCATGGGAAGAGAGTGGTGGCCTTGTGCATCACCCTCACTTATGATTTTTAGATGTGTCTAATTTAAACTAAATTAAAATCAGTTTTGTGCTATATTTAAAGTTCTTAGACTCTTTCAAGACTGAGTTTTGCATTCTGAGGAGATGATGTTAATGCAATTCTTTTCCTAATCAAGTCACAACGGCATCTTTGAGAACACATCTATGGTAGAATCTCAAAAACCAGCAAGACACAATTACAGATTAGTAACATTGTCGATTCCAATGTCCTGTACATGGGGATAATGAGGGCTGTGTATTGCTTCTTTAGTACAATAGAGAAACACTTGATCTGTCCTCGAGTGCCACCATAAACTAGCACCAGGCCACTCACAAGTGAGTAGTGGAAATGGTGCTCTGGTTTCTCTTGTGGGTTCTCTGCTGTGAAGGTGACTCACAATGCTATCGGTGTTGCTCTATTTTGTTCACCATAGGAGCAAAAAGAAATCCAGAAGGTAGGGATGGGAGCCTTTAGAAAACCTGTTCTTAAGATCAACCATTTCCTTTCACTATTCTTGATGGTTATTAAGAAAATCATTATCTCTGTCTGCCCATATGCTTCCAACAATGATGATTCCAGGAGCAGAGTGTGAATAAAACTGAAGGTAACTGCTAAGATCCCTATTGCTAATTTTGGACAATATGCCTTCCTCTAACTCTGCTTCCTGCCACCCAGCAAAAGGAAGGAGCAGCAGCAACACTACCCATAGCCTGTTATCAGTGGCTTTGTCATATCACACGGTGACACCAAACAATAAAAGGGTATATGCTGCCTTTCCCAGCTCCACCGTCTATAGCAGAACCTCACTGATCCGCTTTTAAGAGCAAACTCTCTAGACATTTTTCTGTACGTAGGTAGAACTAATAAAGATTCACTGAATTTCTAAAGTTTCCTGAGCAGTAATTTAAAGAAGAGTATTTCTGATTTGGTTATCATTTCATGTCCCAAAGTACTATGTTGTGCTTTATGTGGTAAATAGAAGAAAGCACCACCTAGCAGCTTTGATAATCAAAGTCATGCAAATTTTGACCTGACCCTAATGTACAGCATAAAAGCTGCCAGTGTTTTACCATGTGTACACTGAAGCATGGCTGTTTAAAACACTGCTAATGCAATATTTTAAGAGCTTCATCTGAAGTAATTATTTTATTTGAGTAAGATAATGTTTCCAAGCACACTTTATCCTTATTTGTTTGTATCCTTTTCAACAATATTTCTCAAGCACTACATTTATCCTACGTTCTAAAACATAACTGAATGAGAGAGACAAGTGTCTGTACTCAGTCTCACTTTATTAATAAAATCTGTTTATTTTATTTTAAATATGCCTCTGGAATCACCAAACACCCACACAGACTCATCAGTACTTTTTTTTTTAATTACTTTTTCTTTTAAGCAGCTTAAATATTTTAAAATCAGCCTCTGGCTGTGTAGGTAAATAAATGAATCCAGCAAAATCCTTTACAGATAAGATGCTAGGCGGTACAATCAACAATCTTATTACTTTTTTGTGAGTGGCAGATTGTATTCTAAAGCAAAAGAGTCATTTCACATATGAGAAATAGAAAAAGGTAAGTCTAACATGCTGCTATTCTTTGTTGCAAATAGTTTAGTGATAAAAATGACAGTTTAATATATTTCATAGTGCATTTATTCATGTGCTTATTTTGCAAGCAATAGACAACTGTCAGCTTTTTGATACAGCTCAGTCGACAGTGACTTGGGCTAACATTTAGTAGTTTCCATATGCTCAAGAAAAAAATAAAATAAAAAGAGATGCACGTTGACCCTTTAAATAGAGATGCTCTTATGTGCAGTACTCAGACTTCTTGTAGGTGCATGATTTTTTAAAAAGTGAATTAATATTATACAGTTTAAGGATTACTATGCAGGGGAAAGGGAGACATGCTTGTACAATATTTAAATGTGCAACTGGCTAAGGAAGTGAAAAGTGCGTTTAAACAGGGCTATTGCCATTAGGCAATGCAATAAAAAGTTTGGTATTTTTTTTTAGTGTTATGGGATATGCTCATTATTGATAACTTTGTGAGATGGTTTATTCCAGACATGACCAGTCTTTCAGAAAGTGTTTTTATAAGCCAATAAAATTAAAATAAAATTTCCAAGAACTAGGTACTGTGGTTACTATTACATGTAATTACTACTGGTAGCAATCTTTTAAATCTTAGTATTTGTGGAATTCCATGAAATAGTACAAATATTGCACTGAAGTCTAATCCTACATCTTGGTAAACATGGATTCAAGACCAACGGTAAGACAGAAGAGAAACTGTAGCACACTTGATAATTTTTCTTCTCTACACAGGTAGATTTGTCATTACAATTAATTTCTCTCTCTGCTCTGCTGGAGGGAGGACATAAGACCAGGCTTTAAATCAGGGAAATACAGAGGATTCCAACCATTTTGAAACCCACTAGAGTGAATACAACAAAAGCTGTAAAATACTTGTGGCAATTGACCAATTAAAAATGGTCATTTTACATGAAATGTACCTAGACTCAGAAGGATGAAGGTCAAACAAATCAAATTCTCTTTCTCAATTTATCTCATATTTTATGTTCACTAATCACCCTAGTATCTGGGTATTTAGACCACTGCATAGCTAGTAACACAATGACACTCCTAGGAGGTCAGGAAAGAGAAATCAACTGGAAAGCAAATTTTCTTTTCTCTTTGACAGCCACAGCCACTATCTCCACAAATGAAATTCATTCATAGTTAAATCCACATTAAAGGAGGGTTCAAATCTACCATCAACTATTTAAAAATATAAAGATTAGTTATACTGTGGTCTGTCAAAAGAAGCATCTGTGAATATCAAGGTTGTTAGCTGCCTTTTCATCCCAAAGATCGTTATAGACAAGGGGAGCAGTACAGTGTCACCATTCATTTCCATGTTTTCCAGGGCTTAAGAAGATTCGTGAAGTAGATTCTGGTCTCTTTGCTTCAGCCTGATAACCTAATTTTGTAAGCTACTGGTCCTACTTGTCTAGTTACCTCAAAAGGACTCTGGAAAGGGGCCCTTAATTTACATTTAGCTGATGGTAACATTACTAGGACTCAGTCTGCTGGCTGCAAAATATGGACGCGTGCCCCTCTTGCATCTGTTGTGTTTTCTGTAATTTTCTCTAGCAAATATATCTAGTCTTTTAAGGCTCTCCCTCCCAGGTGGAAAATAGTCTGAGTCAAGTTGACAGTACTTGCATCCTGTTCCTCCCAGCCTTCATGCAGCAAATCAATTTGTGAATGTACTTAAACACCAGAATGAAATCATCTCTCAATCTTCTTTTTGATAAGTTAAACATACTGAGCTCTTTAAGACTCTCACTGTAAAGCATTTTCTCCAGCCTTTGTAATTTGTAGCTCTTTTCTGCACACTTTTTAATTTTTCAATATCTTTTTTTAAAAAATGTGGGCACCAGAACTACACAACATTCTAGTAGTGGTCTCACTGATGCCCTATCCAGGAGTGAAATCCCCTCCTCACTCTTACTCACTATTCCCTTGTTTATACATTCAAGCATCATATTAGCCATTATTTGTCGCAGCATTGCACTAGGAGCTTATGCTGAGTTGCTTGTCCACTGACCCCTAAATCCTTTTCAGAGTCACTGTTTTCTAGGATTCAGTCCCTCATTCTGTAGTTATTGCCTACATTCCTTGTTCCTAGATAGATAAGCAATCTTCTCAGGAAATAATCATAGGCCATCAGACAAGATCAGTATAGCCTCATCATAACAGAAAAAAAATTACTTTACACACTCTATTTGTAATTGGTTGACTTGGTCATTAGCACATATTTTCCTCAAGATACTAACAAGCTTTATCAAACCAGTGTTCTAACAGCATTACAAATCAAGTTCCCTAGCACCACAGAATTTGTTTAAAACTTACAGAAAGAAAGGGAAAGGGAGGAAGGGAGATTTTCATAGCAGTAAGCACACTCTGAGCCCCTGTCTTTTAAAAGTTATTTGGTTGATAAAAGAACAACATATTTGTATTCAGTATTAACACTTATTTCTCTGTGGAAAAGGGGGTCTTTACACACACACACACACACACACACAGTACCCAGTACTTCATGCCACATTACCTTTGAGAAATTTGTTCAAACAGATGTTTTGGCTTCACATCAACGTTACATATTCACTGGAGTAATTCCCTTGAGCCTATCTACTATAATTTCCATGATGTCCTGAATTTCGGTTTCATAAAGAAAAAGACGGGCTTCAAGAACCTGTATGAAGACAACTTGCTTTTGCTCATCTCAGTCTTCAGACTGAATGACCCACTGAAGGTCGAATTCTACATTTCTCACAAGTCCAAACAAACAGAGGGAACACGAGCCATAACTTTAATAATTGCATTCTCCTTAACTTCCATCACAAATGCAGAGCTGTCAATATAAACATCAAATAAAATGTGCTATTTTTAGTATTCAAATGCCATGAAGATAGGAGGAAATATTTTAATTGCTCAATTTGTTTTTCTGTTAATTCATGTTTTCTTAAGGAAATAAAAGTTTTTTACCAATACTAATGATTTCAGTCAGAAATGTATTTTACCTCAATGTACTTATTATTCTTTTATCAAAATAATGTCCTGTGTACCTTAAAAACACATTACCTTAATCTATGTTACATTAAAAAAAATAACCAATCATACTAAATAAAATCTACTATTTTTCATGTATAGCGGAATATGGCACTTTTAATCTTTAATGAAATTATATACAAAAGAAAATACATACATGTTCTTGCAACTGAACTTGATTCTGGTTTTGGACCCAGGGTTATTTGGGAATTTTTCATCTACACTGGGGACTTTCCTGTGGTGTTCTATAGTACTCTGGGCCTTCACATCTCCTGTTCAGCTTCTGTGGAATTCCATTAGTGAAGCCACTTTGGGTGACACTGCCATCTAAGCTAGAGTATTATAGGATGGACAGTTGGTCATCTTGAATTATTTTTTGCAATATGTATTCGGCTAACACTTTATGTTATGTTTCTATTTATAAAGGACTTATAACAACTGCACAGATGTTATACATGTGTTACACACATACTGCCTATGTGTAGTAGTTGGTTATAAACACATACAAAGAAAGTGCCTTATTGATGGTTAAAAGTCATGGTAAAAAGCAACTTAATACTCTGTTGGGCTTTATAGCAATCAGTTAACCGTGTATTTAAAATATTTTATTAACCTTTTATAAACTATTTATGAATGGAACCCTACCACACATGGTGACCTGCATTTTAAGGATAAAATGGTTTATGCACATAGGGTTTGAGAACAGGAACACTGCATAAATATCCATTTTCAAAATACACCAGTTATTACAGTACATTTGCAGTCAGCCTTCCTACGTTTGTCATATTCAAACATAACTTGATAAAGATGTGTTTTACAATCCCATGATTTATACTCCATATATATCCTATGAACTGCTATATCTTACAATTTAGTCGGAGAAGACAGGTCTTTCAAAATCAAATATTTTTATTTTAGGGATTGTCTACACAAGGATACCCAGGAAAGTTAATACAAAGTAACTAAAGGTGATGAATTTAAAGTGAATTAGTTAAAGTGCATTAAACTCTTGCGCGGACACTCTCATTCAGAATTAAGTGGCATGGCAAGTTAGCAGTGGAGTGCATTTATACAACCTCTGAATGCATCTTTGACAGCTTCTCACCAATCTAAGAATGAGCTATTTTGAGGCATAACTAACTATTATGTGCCTTATCCACCCCAAATTGACTTTTCAGTTTTGAAAACCATATGATCTCTTCAGGATTAAAACCTCAAATGCAGAATAGTATTCCAAGACGCAACTTCATCCTCACAGGCAGGGCCGGCTCCAGGCCCCAGTGCGCCAAGCACGTGCTTGAGGCGGCATGCCACGGGGGGAGCTCTGCTGGTTGCCGGGAGGATGGCAGGCGGCTCCGGTGGACCTCCCGCAGACTTGCCTGTGGAGGGTCCGCTGGTCCCGTGGCTCCGGTGAAGCATCCGCAGGGACTCCTGTGGGAGGTCCACCGGAGCTGCGGGACCAGCGAGCAGCAGAGCGCCCCCTGCGCCGTACCGCTGTGCTTGGGGCAGTGAAATGGCTAGAGCCGGACCTGCTCACAGGCAGCTGCACAGACGACTTACATGGCTGTTCAATTCCCACCCACCCAATGACATTTGGGGAAGCACTGAGAATGCACAACCCTGTGTCCAGAAGGGGACCCGTTATTCTCTGGCTGACACAGGTGTGATCCACTGTATCTCAAAGCAGCAGCCTGTAACCCTCATATTCATTACTGGTATATGGTTGTGATATTTGATAGAAAGCATGCCTTGCAAGGCATCATATAAAACATCATGATCTGCTGAAACTCATTGTTCTGTCAAAATATGTATATCATTGTTATTGAAATATGTTGTGAATCTGGGAGAGGCCTATAGCTGGTTCTCCAGTGGCAAAGGTGATCATACACAATTGGGCATTAAGTGACTTTCACGAGGCACTGATCAGCAGGGGACCTGTAAATAAGAGATTTACAATTCCATAAGAGAGAGTTGTGCAAGCACCACATAATGAGGATTGCTCAACCCAGTGACTCAGTTGGACAAGAATCACACAATGGGGATTGCTCAACCCAGTGACTCAGCAAGGCCCACCAGGACATGTCTGGGCAAGTGTCTTCTGAGGGACATGAATTAGGAGTATAAAATAAGGGACAGTGGCATCATGAGAAGCCCACTTCTGTCCTCCCCCACCTATACTGAAAGCAACAAGAATGCTGCGAAGACAGACTTCAAACTGAGGAGACTGAGAAGGAAATTCAGCTTGTGTATTAAGAACAGTGAGGTGCCTGTTACATCTGTTAGGGTGAGAAAAACTGCTTGATTCAAATCTTGCTTAGTCTGAAAGTTTAGGATTTAGAATGCTATTTAAAAATGTTATTTTCTTAGGTAACTATCTCCAACCTTTAGTCTTACCACTTACAATCACTTAAAATCTATATTTCTGTAACTAATAAAATTTTATTGTTTTATCCTTACTAATGAGTTTGTCTAAAGTGCTTAGGAAACCAGCTCAGATTAAAAAGGCTGCTGCATGTCCACTATCCTTTGACAAAGTGGCGAACTAATTAATGAGCTTGCATTATTCAAGAGATGGTCTTGAGCAGTGTAAGATGGTACATTTCTGGGGTGCAAGTCTGGGGGGATATGCTTGTCTCCCTCTGTATAGTTCATGAGCGTCTTGGAGAGCATTCAGGCAACTTGGCTAGGTGTCTCTCTGCAGGTTGGTGGCTGAGTGATGACAATGCCTGGAGGAGTTTGCTGCTTGTCACTAGCAAAGCATTGTGGGAGACAGCCCAGACTGGAGATTTTAGGAGGAACAGCAGTCTCACAGTTCCAGGTTGTACCCCAGGGTTCCCATCACAACACTCAACTTGGAAAGACACTTAAAACAGCCATGAACCTCCAAACTGCCAGTAGCAGACAGAAGGGAGGTCTCCCACAGCTCTAAGACTCCCTCAAAACACCATCCTCCAAAAAAAAAAAATTTGGAAAGTGAAGAGGAGTAAACCCCCACTCTATCAAGGAGTGTCTGCAAATACCCTAAATATGCTTTGCAGTTGTCTTGGTTCCCTCTTATTCTCGCAGCTCGGGTCCAACACAGGATATTTTCATAGTCCTAGGGCTGAAACATGTCCTCTAACACAGCCACAGTGAGGAGGAAATGAATCAATAATAAATAGACAGTATAGTGATCCAAAGGGCAACATTTGAGTGCTCAAGAAACAATTTCCCTCCCTCCCATACAGCTAGTGACTTATCTCTTCTTTCCCCTTGTTCACTGAACTAACCTTTCCCAGAATAGACCAGACAGGTGCACAGCTGGTTTATACTCCCTAGAAAGATTATTAGCATTACAAAATGTATAGGATTTAACAAATCTGAAGAAATATTAAGAAATGAAAGTTAGAAATAATATACCTACAAAATGATCACAGCAAAAGTGAAAATAGATAATGTCTGTAAATAATGTGACAAAAGAGGTAGGGATGTTAAATCAATTAATTGAAATGTTTGTCACTGGTGTGGAGGAAAACCTCCAACTCAGAAGGATTTAAAATACTGAGACGAAAAATACTCTACATACCTATTCAGCTCAGCTGTTCTACACTGGGAACTTACGTCAGTCTAGCTATGTCTCTCAGGGGTATAAAGGGATGTAGCTCTGCCAACTTAAATCCTAACGTAGACAGTGATTGTCAACAGCAAAATTCTTCTGAGGACCTAGCTACTGCTTCTCAGGGAGGTGGACTACCTATGCTGATGGGAGAATCCCTCCTGTCAGTGATGGTGATGGTATTGTCTATGCTGAAGGGCTATAGTAGACATATCCACAGTAACAAGTTGTGTTAATGGGCAGATGCTCAAAAGCACTTAACTGAGAAAGTTATACAAGCCAGGTCACATGGATTCTCTTGATAGGGATTTTTCAGTACCCAATGCCTAAAAAGTTTTAGGTTCCTGGGAAATAAAGGTGTTAGATCAGAGATCCTTTTAAGATGTAAATGGCTCTCTTTTGTTTAACATAAATTGTAAGCACATTTGCACAGAATATAATATGCCTTTGATTTACATCACAACCATCTGACTGGGAACTATTTAGACTGACAGCCTTAACCTGTATGCAGTCTTGCTGTAGCCATGTTGTTCACAGGATATTAGAGAGACAAGGTGGGTAAGGTGGTATCTAGTATATCTCTAGTAGCCTAGGACTAACATGGCTACAACCTGGTCAGAGTAAATGTGTAGCGGGTGGATTAAACACTCAGGGCCTGACTTTGACTTACATGAATTTTACAGTGGTGTAACTCCACCAACTGAAGTTGAGCTATGCCAGATTTATGCTGGTAGAAGTGAGCTCAGAATCTTCCAACATCTACATGAAAATACTCTGGCTAACAGTTTGAACATAGCTGCCTGTTAGAATTGAGACATGCTGCCTGAATAGTACATTTAAGTGGTTTCCTGCTTTCATCATGTAATATCTATTGTCAAATGTAATACTTCTTCATAAAATATTAATTCAGCAGAGGGGCTAGAGAAATTTTTTTTTTTTTTTTGTCCCATGGAATTTCATTCAGGTTTGGCTGAGATATCAATTTCTGAAAATTACCATTTCCCTTCCATTGCTTGTGTTGGAAACAAAATTTTGGTAGCATGCCAGAATGATAAGTGAATACCACTATTGCCAACAACTGTGTTTAAAAATCATGAGTCAGTTCCTCATAAAAACATTGACTGATTTAAAAATGGTGAAATTTAAAAATAAGTAAATCAGCGTTAGGTTCTTTTTATTTGCACTCTTGTTTTTGAAACTTAAAGGTTAATGTTCACAAGCTTACAGCCACAAGGGCCAGAAACTGAAAAAAAAAGAAATGGTGTAATTCTCATATATTCATATGACTGCAGGGGCTGGGGCTCTAATTAAAAAAATTAAAAGACTTACACTAAAGTAGCAAGAATTGGTAATACTAGAAAGGAACATTCTAATCTAAGGCTGAGCCCATATTGCCATCAAAGCAGCAGCAACATTACAAAACCTCAGGGGAAGACAGCCTTTCTGGGAGTGTGGGTGAAGAAAGACATAGGCCAGCTTCTCCTCAATCTGCCACATGGCCCCTGTGGCCCATCTCTCCTACCCTCCCTCAGGAGCAGCATATGGGGAAGAATTTCTAGAGGAGGAAAGCCAGGGTCCTTGACAACCTTCCCAGATCTAGCTTATGGCCCTAGTGGCATGTTCCCCCCACCCCACCCCTCGTGATAACAACCTTCTGCTCTTGGTTAATGTGGTCAGTCATGTAGATCAATCTGTGTTGCAATGTTGAATGGTGAGAGTCCTAAGCCTGTAGAGTTAATACAGTTGCACATAGTAGACTTTGTCTTACCTTTTTTTTATTTGCGGAAAAAACAAAAAAACAAACACACACTAATGTAAACACAAAACATATTTTGTGGGGCCCCTGGGGTTTGGAGTTGGGGAGAGGGC
The DNA here is from genome assembly GCF_003597395.2 of Chelonoidis abingdonii. Classification (NCBI taxonomy): domain Eukaryota; kingdom Metazoa; phylum Chordata; order Testudines; family Testudinidae; genus Chelonoidis; species Chelonoidis abingdonii. The sequence goes on along the minus strand of NC_133769.1, from coordinate 219,780,309 downwards.
TCAGGGCTGGAGCAGCGGATTGGGGTATGGGAGGGGATGCCACTCAGGCTGGCATGGGGCCAGGGATGGGACAGGGGGTTGGAGTGCAGCAGGAGGTTTGAGGGCAGGCTCTGGGTGGGAGTTTGGGTGTAGGAGAGGGATCAGGGCTGGGCAGGGGGTTGGAGTGCAGGCGGGGTTGTGGGGTCTGGGAGGGAGTTTGGGTGCAGGAGGGGGCTCCGGGCTGGGGTAGGGGGTTGGGTGTAGGAGGGAGTGTGGGGTGCAGGCTCCGACTGGGAGGCACTTACCTCAGGCGGCTTCTGGTGGGCACCACAGCAGGGCTAAGGCAGGATCCCTGCCTACCCTGGCTTTATACTGCTCTACTTCCCAAGGTGGCTGACATGTCCAGCCTCTAGGCAGAGAGGCCAGGCTGCTCTGTGTGTTGCACGCTGCCCATGCCCGCAGCTGCCCCCTCGCAGCTCTCATCGGCCACAGTACTCGGCCAATGAGAGCTTTGGAGCCAGCACTGGGGGCAGGGGCAGTGCACAGAGACTCCATGAAAGCCCCTCACCTAGGGGCACACATCGGCAAGCTGGCGCTTATGGCTCCAGCCCTGAGGGATGGGGGGCACCGAGGCTCGGAGACTGGTGTCTGGCCTGTGGCACAGAGACTTGTTGTGGACAGGAGAAAAAAAGCAGCGGGCCACATCCGGCCTGTGGGCTCCCCCCTTAACCCAATGTCCTGGGCTGCAGCCCCTAAAGCCCCTGCATTAATCCGTTCCTGGCTAAAAGAGATACTCTAGTTCCAACAGAAATTATTTCAAGGAAGTTCTATGGCCTGTGATATGCAGGCGGTTGGAAGAGATGATCACATTGTCCCTTATAACCTTATAATCTATGATAATTAGTAACCCACTGCAGGAGTCCAAATCTTCCTGACCACTCAGAAGATATGATAATATGTTGGAAGTAAAATATTATAATGCTTATTACACTCACTGTACACTTAATAACTACATTAATTAATAGATGAATGTGTAAAGCACCTACACTTCCACAATTTCAATTGTTGCCATCCCATGATTCAATTTTCTACAACTTAAAGAATATTTACACTTACTATTTATTAAGGCTCCAGAAGTTTGAAGGGAACAAGGGTTAAGTTTAGCTTTCTGTGATTCAGTAAACACTTTAATGGGCAGTCACTATCATTGCCAGACAGTACGTTTTAAAATTTACATTTAACTACTAATTTTTAGAAACCACATTTTAAGTCAGAGTGGCTGCAATATACAGCATGCACAACTCCAGCTCCCATTTTGTTTCATTATCATATGATGGACAGTTACGCACACATTTTTTTACTCTTTCAATCGGTGTGGCTGTATTTTTTTGTTCTGTTTTTCATTTTGATTCTTATAGTCAATGTAGTGCTCATTAAAGGTGCCATATTGACAGCAAAGGAGAATGAAATTCTGTTTATCCACTGAGCAGACACAGTGCAGGCTTCAACAATGCAAGCTTCCCCACTCTGCTGGTCAGCATCCTTCTATTCTGACCTGGAGGGACAATTTGTGGAGATGAGGGAGCAGACCATCCTGAATGCCAATTTCATCCTTTGCTTCTCTGATGAGACGGCCAAGCAGGTTGACATTTAGCAAATAATAATAATAAACAGTAGTAATACTTAGTACTTCAGAGCACTATGCAACCATTAACTAACATCCTTAGAGGTAGTTATTATATCAGATAAAAAATTGGAAGAAGAGAAGTTAAATGGGCTTGCTAAAAGGACACACGATTTGTCAGTGAAGAGCCAGGACTACTACTCATGAGTTCTTAGCTCAGAATCCTGTGCTCAGTTCATTGTATTTTACTGCTTCCAGTAAATGACTAGCAACATTTGGAATGCTGGATTTTGAATGCATATACTTGACCACTAGGAAATGGACTGAGACCATCAGTTCATATTACACAAACAGCTATAAAACAGCCATCAGTTACTGCCATTCTGTCATTGCTCACTAGAACTTGATGAAATTTTTCAACCAAAACATTTTTCAGCCAAAATTCCAATTGAGCAACATCAAAATACTTTATGAGTTTAGGTCAAATTGTTCATGTAAAAAAAAAAAATAAATCCAGAAAATGTGAAACATTCCTTTTTCACATTTTCAAAATGGAATGTTTTGATTTTTTTTTTAGTTTGAAAAATATATTTCAAAATTATCTTCAAATTTCTTTTAAAAATTAAAAACATGAAAAACCCCTGAATTTGAACAAATTTTCATTTCAGATCAAACAAAATGTTTTGTTCAAGCAAAAAGCAATTTTTTTCAACTTTTTGCCTAACATTTCAAAAACTTATTTTTGATTCACCCCAAAATGAACATTTTTTTCAATTTTTTGGTATTTCCAGCATACTGAAAAATATGTTATTCATACTGCTCTATTACTGATATGAGCTGGGATTTTGAAGCAGTAACTAACTAGGAGGTGAAAGACATTTTTTCCTAATTATTAGTCCCTTGAACCACCATGAATTTTGTTGAGCTCTTCAAAAGAAAAAGAAATTCATATATATAGGCGCTCACAGCAATCCTTGTCCCTGTGGGAGGATTGTGTTTATTTTTAAATGCTTCTGTAGATCACTGTCCTGACTCCTTTTTGCCCCTTTAAGAACAGCATTATTTTCACTTCCATATTTAATCAAAATAATATCAAGGGGTGCTACCATGGGCATAGTTTGACGTTTATATGGGGTGGGGGAGGTATAGCTTCAGCCAGGCCTACAGGGCCATGCACGGGGTGGGGGAAGGGCAAATTCTGTGCCTGCCCAAGGCTTGCCTCCAAACTCCATCCACAGGTGATATACCAGGATCGCAGCCTCCGCATCTGTTATCAAGGCACAGACAAGAGCAACTAGGGGGAAAGGAAGGACAAATATTCCCCGATGTCCTTCACAGGTGGTCAGAGTGCATACATACAGTGCAGGAAGCAGCTCTTCAGACGTCCTAAACTGGAACATGTACTACACTATACTGGTGCTGGCCTTACCTCAGCTCCACTGTTACCTTACTCACCTATAGTTACATAATGGAAAATAATATACAGAATATACACTCTGAATTCCTCCAGTCCAACAATCTTTTTTCTTTTTTTTTTTTGAAGAACATAAAGACTAATAAAAAACAACTGTTCAATCTGAAAATCTGCAGCTAAATTTGTGGATATTTGCAGGTCAACCTTTATGTTAAAATATCCACAGAATTCCAAGGGTAAGGAACAGATATTGTAATAGGCCAAATTAATCGTTTGGATAAAAGCATGAAACCAGAATTTAATGCATAGCTTCAGGGGTGCTGTAATAATTTGTATAGTGGGGGGTACTGACAGTCATTGAACTGCAAACCCTGTATATGATGGAAACTACTTCAAGCCAGGGGGTGTTTCTGCACCTATGCATAGCTTATCAAACTCCAAGACCATTCATGGGGGCACAAGGAGGGAACATAGGGAAGGCTTCCTTATATGCGGATAAAGACCTTAGCATCAACTATCAGAAAAACAGTATGCATAGATGTGATAGATTAGGATAGCGCCTCCTGGAACCAAGAAATGAGTATTCAAAAAATAAAGAATGAAAGAAAAAAAAAATCACCTGGCCATAAATAAATGAATGGCCAGTGCCCAATTTAAGGACTTATGTGCTAAACTGCATTACATCAAACAGGAATATTTGTAGCTGAAGGTTCACTACTGGATCCAGGATTGTGCTTACTCTCATGCTCTCTCCAGAAGTGCCTAACGAGTAAACCTCCATCTGTCCTTTAAGTGATCAACCCATCTTTATTTTATTTTTTTATTGGCGTTATCATCTATAGTGCCCCTACCCAAACAATTAATATCTTCCCCTGAGAATAAATAAAAACTCACCGATGATGTACCCATTCAGATAACACATCACTCCATAATTTGATTAACAGCATCTTAGAAGCTGCACACTATATGTCATAAAGGGGATCTAACTTTCAGAATGAACTCAACATTTTTATTGAACATGGTGGGAAAAAAGTGACATTCATTGCTCGTAATTTACTGTAAATCAAGGCCTTACATCTTCAAAAAGTTACAGAATCAGCACAAGCTGCATAGTCAGAGATGTGAACAGCTGGAGATACTTATAGCCGTGCAACTGAATTACATACAAGCTGACTAAAATGAGACCTCTCCCTGCCACTCAGACCCATTGTCTGGAACTAGTGTTACACTAAAAGATAATGTACAAGTAGCCAGTCCAAATTTCTTGAACTGTGAGACAGCAGGAAAATAGCTACGTGAGAGATGAAGATACATTGCATTTTTGATGATGCGGGAAGATGCCAGAAAAGTAGGTGCAGAGGAAGTTTAACATGATGCAAATCCATTTACAGAGGACATTGGACTGAAATAGATAAAAGAGTCAAAACATTTTCATGAAGTTCCTGAAAAGTTGCATGAAAATGTGTATTTTTTTTCTGGGTCATCTAGTAACCTATAAACTTCATTTTCTGCTAAATTTCTATAAAATTAAAAACAATTTTTCAACAGAAATTGATATTTTTGTCTGATTATTTATGATATTTCAGAAGATCAAGTTTCCAAACCTGATGCATTTTCTAAAATTCCAAAATAAAATGTGAAAACTTTGATTTATCAAGTGTTATGAACTTCTCTGTCAATTTTTCATACACCTCTAATAATGGACTAGAATTTCCTAAAACTCTGTAGAATATTGGTACCATCTTGATGTCTTCCAAACTGACCACCCATCCCCAAATGATGTGTTGTCTTCTCTTTCAATGGTTCTTCTCTAAACTTAAGGCCCAAGATTTTTGCCTGAATAAAACTACCCCGTCTTTACTATCTAAGGCCCAAATCCTTTAAACTCTTCATGGTAAAGTCTTTATCTGTATTGTTAAGTACCACACCTACATATAACACTATATAATAAATAACATTACTAGCAATAAGTATGTTACTAATATAAAATTTACTATTCTAATAGATTATTGTATATTAATATAGGAGGGAGCATGCTAATACCTGTGCTACGTCTCTGAATGTGCCTAGCATGACAAATGTTTCCAGAGTCTGAGCAGATTAAATGTCCTTTGCAGTGTTGTTGTGGCCTTTTTGGTCTCAAAATATGAGAGAGATAAGGTGACCTGAAGAAGATCTCTATGTAACTCGAAAGCTTGTACCTACCACCAACAGAAGTATTATCTTTTATTGGGTCAACTGCACCTACCTTGTCTCTCTTAAATGTTCCTGCAATTTAAAACAACAAACTGTTATACGTACTTTCTACCCACTCCCTGGAGTGCTTACCAAATTTTGTAAAGAGGAAGAATTTCGTGTAATGGGGAGGGTGGGCCCAACTCAACTTACTCCACCACTGAGTTGCTAGTGTTTCTCAGATTCATAATGCTGTCCTATAAATCTCTCTTTGTGCCTTCATTTCACCTTCACAGCCATATGGCTGGGTGTTGAATGCTGGTATCATGTGTATGCTTTGATTGTAATCAGGGCCCTGTGCACTCTGTGGCATAATGAAACCAAATTTTGAGACAGTAACCTCTAAATTTTGTGCCATTTATTTTTTCTGTCACCACGAAATACCCATTGTTCTCATTCCACCTCCCCCTGAACACATATAGCTATGGCTCACAATTAAAATATTAATTGAATTAACATTTGTTGATTATTTTCAATCTTTATTACTTTCAAGGATGTGTTTTCCATTATATTCTCAGAGACCCTGGCTTCAATACCCAAGTCCCTGCCCCCATGTCATCATCCAGGTGACCCAGCTAAAAAACTCCTCCTCCCAATATGTGCCAGGAAAGTGGGGGGATTATCTATCCTCCTCCTCTATTCTCAACTGCTTCACCCATCTGCAAATAGCCCCACTCTCCTTGAACCGATGCTACTTGAACTCTTCTTGAACCATCACTGCAAACTGTACTCCTATTCTTGTTCCCAAACTACCTGTTGCTTGGTTTACTGGTATAATGCAGGGTGCATGAATATTATCACAATTAACTCTACCTCACTGGGTAAAATGCAAAGCAAGAAGTAGAGAGGTCCCCACAGAACAGTGATGGACAGAAAACATCAGGTGCTTGGTTGAAGCAAAATGTTGAATTCTATGGCATCTTGGGAAAGTGCCAAATTATGAGCAAAGTCCACAGGGCCCTAAGATGAATATGGCAAGACACACTTTTCATATCTATTGTTTCTGGCTCTTTGCAGGCTCAGGCATATGACACTGCATAGATTTACACTCATTTCATATTTTTTGAGGTTCTCTCTACTGCCAGAGGGAATAGAAACTTTCTAAAAATGAATTGTCATATTCTGGGGCACAATTCTGAACAAATGCCAGGGCTGCAGAATAATGGGATCCCTGATTATACTTACATTTTTGGCTTTTAGATTGTAGATGTGGAAAATGAATCACAAACAATAATCTTAAATAAATTTGTTAGTCTCTAAGGTGCCACAAGTACTCCTGTTCTTTTCGTGGATACAGACTAACACAGCTGCTACTCTGAAAATAATCATAACAATTTCCTTAAACTGTGACTAGATTATTATTATTAGGGTGACCAGATAGCAACTGTGAAAAAAATGGGACAGAGGATAGGGAGTTAATATAAGTGCCTATATAAGAAAAAGGCCCAAAAAATAGGACTGTCCCTTTAAAAACAGGACATCTGGTCACATTAACTATTATGGAAGGGCTGTATTTTCCCTGTGGGAAAAAATGTTAGTAAAATGATTAATCTTTCATAGCAAAATATCACAAACATTGTTTAAAGTTGCAGAGTCAGTTTGGGGCCTCTATCTTGTCTCTTTGAGTTCTTTTAAAACAGAACATTTTAGTATATGTGTTTACTACTTCGCCCTGCCTCTGCCTGTTCTCCTACCCCTACCTCATCTTGCCCTACACATCGTCACTATCACAATTATACCAGCTGCTCCTTGTTGTCTAACTAGAAATGTCAGCTTTATTGGGGATATTGGGCATTTTAAAGAGATGAACATTTATTACAAAGGAACATAAGGTGAAACACTGAGCCTCTAATAATTTCAGTTGTTCTTCAACAAGGGTTCCAGTGCTCCCCACAAAGCATAAAAGCATTCTGTATAATATTATGTATGGAAATTTATGTGACACCTTGAGAAACATTTTTTAAGTAATATGATCATTTTGAAATCCACTCTGACACCTATGATAAACATACGGTCCTAGATAATAGAATTAGAGCCAATAAAATAAACAGATTATCCCGAGGTATTTTATTCAGCTGCTCCACACTAGCAGAATAATAAATGATTTAAAAGTAAGTTTTCACCAATTTTCTTAACTACAGAGCAACTCTGTCTCCTTCCTAATCTTTTATATCTCTATACCTCATGTTTTGTAAATCTCTTGAGCAAGGAAATAATACACTGAACTGGGGAGGCGGGGGGAAGAGTAATATACCCTTCAGCAAACAATATAAAATTTGTCTAAGTTTAAATGAATTGTTTTAAGAAGAATTCATGTTTATCTCTATTTTCTGTGTCTCAAAGCAGGGTAGTCATTTTTAAGTATATTCATAATGTATAGAATATTTTTGTTCAAGTTATGCCTGCATTTTAGGTTTTTAGTGACCTATTACATATTAAAGCCTGTTGAAAGTTGGCAGGCTATAATCATTTTAAAAGGTCTCCTACCCTTATGCTGGTGTGTTCAAATGACATGTGAGCATTTTTGCCTAGTATGAAATCTGACATCAAGAAATAAAACAACTCCTGCACAGTGTGCAGCATGCAGATCCCATCTAGTCAACCAACTGAAAATGTATGTATTATAAAAAAGCATCATTCAGCAAAGTTTTAATTTCCTTCCTTCAGCCTCAACAAAACTGTCTGCAGATTTCCAAATTTATTAAAATTTAAACAAACAAAAAGTCTACACATCAAGTGTCAAGAGACAAGACTGTCAGAGTTTCACCAGAAAGTGCAGTCAAACTTACTTTATGGACACTGAAATTATTCATGTAAAAGACAAAAGTAAATTTAATACAAAGCTTGTGACCAGACTTCAGTTATAACAACAACTTATGCTTTATTTATTGGCAGTGATGTGTATATGTGGAACATATGCTTAAATAAGTTAGCAATGACCCATTAAGATGGAAAACAAATATTCATAAGCATTTTTTCAGGGAGGAGGGGGCAGGGAAGCCCCACTTCAAAACCTCACCAATTCTATCATTTGGCAAAGAGTCCAAAAATGAACAAGAAAAAGATTTTATTCCCAAGTCAGATTTGCATTCAATCTAAATTTTTCAAGGTTAAAAACACAGAACTCTTGGCATAACACCAAAAAAACTGGTTTAATTAAAAGACAAACATTAAACAATTCATTACCTAATATTACATTGATGGACAGAAATATAGTATTTTGACTGGAATTCCTGACAAGTTCATATGTAACTGCAAATGTTTCATTTACTTCTTATAGACCTCTTATTGATTTTCATTATGTCCAGAAAGTTTGTAATACAGCTCAGTCCAGCAAGGAAGAATTTGATTGACAGATCTCCTTGCACCTGGTGCCTCTTAAATCAGGCTAAGTTCAACCTACAGATATCCATTAACTGACACTATTAAGAATAGTAATTTAATCCCCATCACTCTGTATCTAGTTTTTTTAATCAATCAACCAACAGCACCTTCTTCTCTTGAAAAAAATATATTAATAGGAATGTCACCGAGTTGTAATTTTCATTCAAGTGCTGTGGAAAATCATTTCAGAGACAAATTAAAATCAACAAAACAAAAACATCAAGAATCAGAGAGAAACTAAACTTTCCAAACTTTTTTCACAAGCAGTATTCTGATTTCCATCCAGGTCAGTAATAAACTAAATCATATTAAAAGTGGGACGACGACCTAAGGGTTTCCCTGGGAGGACACCTATTGTACACTAGTCTCATCAGTGGTATAGAGTTGCTCTATTAAAATCAAACTATCAAACAAAATCATATTTTTTTTTCTTAATCATATTCCTTTCCTTTAAAATAGCTGCTCCAAGTGGAAAAATGAAACAGAAACCAAATCTGGCCATATTTAGAGTAAGAACATTTGTGCGCGGTAACATTTCCAGAGTTAAACAACTGTAGTTGTTCCTCATTGCTGAAGGTAGAGTATTGTGGGGGAGGTGGGGGATGGGAAACAGATTTTCAAAGGCAAAGCTCAATTTATTTAGTTCTGTGGAATCTAATGGTAAGGAATTGGAAGATATTCTTTTGCTTATACAATTCTTTTAAAAATAGGGGAATATTATGATCTGAACAAGAAAAAATAATGAAAGGGAAAGAATAATTTATCTATGCACATACACATGTGAAAGATACATAATCTTAGGTGTTGGGGCTAAAAATAAAGTTGAGTGAACTGGTCAGAATGAATTATATATTTAAATATTTTATTGTTTTTTCTGTTTGCAAATTATCTGTTACGAGACTTTGATTTTTAAAGTTATTTTTAACAAATTATGTAAATACATTTCATCCACTGATTTACTTGAAAACTACTTGCTATTTGAGGGGTCTGACTGCTCATCCAAGTCTTGTGGCATTGTTTTTGCTCTCTGATTGGATGACAAACTTTTATAAACAAGAAGAGAGAAATCAAAGAGATTTTTAATATGGACACACAGAGACTGCCATCATAAAACTGTGCCAAGCACATGAGCACAAGCATTCATGAGATTTGCACTTGTGAATTAACACAAATTAGATGAATGCTTTTGGAAATCAAATAAAAAAGGTCACAAATATCATTAATACATCTTCACAATTTTTATTTTAAGGAATGTTCACAAGTTTTGTTTTGTCCCTACCCTGTGTTTGCCAGAATCCGGGAATGGGCAACGGGATGGATCACTTGATGACTGCCTGTTCTGTTCATTCCCTCTGGGCAAATGGCATTGGCCACTGCCAGAAGACAGGATGTTGGGCTACATGAACTTTTGGTCTGACCCAGTATGGCCCTTGTTATGTTCTCTTCTGAATTTGCCAACCTCTAGCTAATACTTGGCTGAGGGATTTTCTTTGGCCTTCAGAATTGCCTCAATAATATTAGGCTGTTGGGTGGTGTAACTGCAAGGCCTACCAAAGCTACCAAGCCCACAGACACAATTACTGTGAGAGTCATGGTGACTAGAACAAGAGTATAAGAAGTGTTGAGCCCTGTCAGCTTTTCTTGGACTTTGTCGCCCCCTCCCCGCAGTATCTGAATTCACTGAAAATAGACGGCACAATGTTTTCCTGTTTTTTAATATATGTGAGTGTGCTGGTCGCAATTTTTGTTTTAAAAGACAGAGACACAACATCTGGTTTGGAAGAAGGGGATCAACTGAGAGGAAAATCACAGACTTTGAAATTTCCCATCACAGAATGGCATTCCTTTATAGAGGTTTAATTTGTGAATAGCTGTAAATATGAAATTGAAGTCTTATAATTTTTAAATGTTTAACAGTAATAAGCTTCAGTGCTGTGTGATATAAGTGCAAATATATTAGCACCAGATTTATGTTTCCATTGTGGATTTTTGAATATGTCTAGAGTCCTCTCAACAGCAACTCTGCATGTGTACCAATGCGAATCTTTTCTTTCTTTCTTTTTTTTTTAAACCTTGTTTGAGCTTTTAAGAATTTGTGCAAAAGTAGAAAGTGCCTGTTGGGATGAACTGATTAGCTTCTTGTTTGCCTTACATTTCCTCTAGGTACTGTCCATTACATTGTTGAAGCTGTAAATCATGCATGCATTGCGTTGGAGCTTTGGGTGACTAACTCATTTTTCAGTTTGCCAATTTTTTTTTATTCAGATAAAGCCACAAAGTTTAATGAACAGGGATCTTTGTTGTAAGTAGAAGTATGACAAATTTTTATACTCTAGTCAATGCTACAAAAGATTTCCTTCAACAAAGTATGAAGGCCATTTGAGGTGGTAGCATTGCTTTTCCAAACCTACTCTAACATGTTGAACATGGATTCATTTTGTTTCTTTTGTAGAATTTAGCATGCTTAAAGACCTTAATTTAACAAACCTCCCACAACATGTTGAGAAACACAGGGTCGAGACACAAGCAGACAAAAGCAAGGAAAATACTACATCTAAAACACATCATTCAGTGCCTTAGTATTAAAGCATAAAATGTTACAAAACATAATGTGTTTATCTAAGATCCTGGTATTCATAGAAGAGAGAAAGGTGGAGTGTTTGAATCTTATTTTGAAATTAATGCCTACTTGGCATTGCACAGAATAAATATTGAAGTGCGTGTGTGCACATGCACGCAAGTGTGCAATCTATTTGTGTTAATGACAGTCAGTGCCTTTAAGAACAGATGTAAATATAAAGAAGGTTCTTTATTAGCTGAAGCTGGGTGGTTGCGTGCACTACAAAAGTCCTGCCCTTGTTTACCTCACCTGCATCTGGGCCCCTGGGCAGGGCCGTCCTTAGGATTTATGAGGCCCTACGCAGTATTATTAAACTGGTGCCCCTATACCGGATGGCAGCCGAAGCTCACAGCCTGGTGGGGGAAGGGGAAGAGGGACGAGACAGCAAAGGATAATGAGATGCCCGGCCTGCCTCATGGTGGCAGAGAGTCACAGTTCCCCATAGAGACTCCCATACCCTCTCCCTGATGCAGAATGGACATGAAGAAAGTACCTAATTAAAAGCACTAAAATTTGGGAATAAAAAATGTCGGTCACAGGTTTTTTGATATGCCCTGAAGTTTGTCAGAGATTTATTTGCAAAAGCTTTGTAGTAAGGGTGAGTCAGCTGTCCTGCTGAATACAACGTTACATATAATGGATATCGTGAGCAGCTCTTCTCTGTGTTTTCTTCTATTTTAATCGTTATTCTAAGTGAATTCTTTTATTAAATGTACTCAAACTTTAAGCCAAGCATTCCGATTACTACATTATATTTAACTCACTGAAACAAAAGATTATTTAAATTATCTAAGAGGTTTACTGTGTTCATACTCATGTTTCACTTTTCTTTAAAATAAGGAACAGTAATTTATTTGGTGTGATCTCCATAACAAGAACCTGGTTTATGAAATTCTCACCACTTTAAAAATATAGTTTCAAAGTTTAGGTATAACAATGATTGTTATGTGCTTACTAAGAGCTGCATTTGTGGAGGTTTTTTGAAAAACTATGTTGCATTGGATAGTCAGAAGTAAGAGAAAGGGTAATCTTTGTCCTGCTATCTGGAAGTGGAAGGACGTTGTCCCTCTTAAGGGCTCTCTTCAGTGGGTAGTGGGGGAGAGGTGGTGAAGGGACAGACTCAGAAGACAGGAAGACTTGAAGCACTTTTTTTTTTTTAGATCGTATAGAAAATGTGTTTTTAGGTAAGGGAGGTCTTTTGAAGGATTTATTTAAGAAAACTGTATGTCTAAAGATCCACGCATTTAAGGCTAATAGATGATTGTGCATCTAAAATCTCGTATGCAAGCATTTTGTAGAATGGGATTTATATCTTTCACCAGCCACTGAATGAAAATGATTTTTAAAGCAATTTTTAAATTAAGGTCTGTAGACTGACTATGTTCTGTGTAAATATTTCATTTAAAGCACAACTGTTTTTTGTCAGTAAAGTCAGAATACTGGACGGGATAAAAATATTGGCATAAGCTTTCGTGACATCTGATGAAATGGGTCCTAAGTCCCACAGAAAGCTTATGCCCAAATATGTGTTAGGTCTGAGGGTGCCCACAAGACTCGTCCGTGTGGTTTGCTGATACAGACTAAACGGGGATACCACTCTTGAAAAATCTTGTCTTAGAGTATATACCTTGGGGTTGGGCAAATGCTGTGTAAATGGCCTTTATTACCCCTTGAATGTTCTCTTTGACGTTCAAGTTGTGCTTAATAGGTGTCTGGCCAGGCTGTGAGGTTTTTTTACTTTTAATTGACTAGTTTCTCTCTCATAGGAAACCACCAGGGTAGAGCGCCATCTGTGGGAGCCTGGCGGAAGGGTCAGAACAGGGATAGGAAAACAAGAGGGTGGACACTAAGACCCAGTGGTGCCCCAAATTTTCAGGTGCCCTACGCAGCTGCCTATGTTGCCTATGCCTAAGGACGGCCCTGCCCCTGGGGATCCCACAGAATCCAGAGGGCTTCCCTAGCATTTGTTTCTTCGTGACTCTCCTGGCAATGGCAGCTTATCAGTCACTGAAATCCAAGTATCTACCCCTGTCACTTTTACGAATGAACTCAGTGTGGGCTAATTAACTCTTGTGCTTTTATCATGAGTCTTACAAAGTTTGTAGTACTGCAACCTAAAGTATCAAAACTCATGAGGTAGGCATCAAAAAATCAAGTGATTTGTTTAAAAATCATGAAAAAAAGAACCCATGCATTTTGATCTTTTTGTTTTCTGATTTCGGAGCCTTTACAGTGCACTCAGGTCATGTTTTCAACTTGTCTCCAGAAGCAGGAGGGCTAGAAACATTAAAAAGATCCTCATACACACAAGCGTTGTTTTAAGGAAAACAACAAACATCACAAGACTTAAAATAAAGTCATGAGATTTGGTGATGCTATATTTGGTGATTTTGTTAAAGCTTCAGCTGCCACAACCATGCAATTGCAGAAGAATCTTAGCCTTCTATTTTTTTTTAAGGGTAAATTTCTTGCCACCATGGTTGAAGAAAAATATTTGAAAATTTGAAGCAAGCAAGGCCTCAAGACTCAGAAATTAGAAGGTAGATAAAAGAACCAAAAATTATTTATCTATTAAAATATGATTTCTTGGGGTCCTGACTTTTGAATGTCTGAGGTTGGCAATACCATAAAGTACCATTAGCCACCTCAGAAGACACTCATAGCTTAATATTGAGTGCTCTTTCTCCTTACAAAGTGTACTCTGAAAACCCAATCTGAGACTGTCAGACAGCTGCTATCAGTGTCACCAGCCTGAACGCTGACCCCAAAGTAATAATTCTCACACTGTACAACCAAGATGCTTTAATGTGGTACTTATTTAGAATTTTCAATTTCTAAATAGCAATAATGGCTCTCATGCCAACTCCTACAAGACAGGCAAGCAACCACTATCAAGGGCTTTAGCATTTCATAATAATCAGAAGAATGTTGAGAGATGAGTGAAGCAACCTTGGTGGATAATAGACAGAGCATTAATATTCTTGAAAGGCCTTGTATATTCAAAGTGAAACTGTATCACCCATAAAACTTTCATTTGCTAATATATCCTAACTCCCTTTTCATTTTATGATAGCAACAATGACCCCAGTTCAGGGCATTTCCCAGAGATTATCAACTGGCTTGGGTTAATAGCCTGCAGTTACACCATAGGCTATGATCTCCTCTCACCTGTTCTGTAATTCTGATATAATGCCTTGAAACTTGATCAGCATTAATGAAAGTTATGCACACATGCTGAGAAAATAACATTACCCCAAGACTGCATGCAAAATTTTTAATAAAGCTACTGTACATATACAATAGCTGTATTGTTACATGAAATTTTCATTCCCCAGCCTTCCCTAAGGCACAAGAAGCATCAATTACTGACTAATGATCAGCAAAACTTCTGCATGAAAATAGAGCCACGGTAGAACTGTGGCATTAAAAAAAGACTGGAAAGCACTAAGACCTGAAAACTAAGTTCTGTTTTCTTTTCCACTTCTGTAACTTTATGCCTCCCCCAACCCTTTTTTTTTTTAAAAAAAACCTCTCCTTATTTTATTCCATGATTGACATTTTATCTGCTACATTTTTGCCTGGAGAATTGTTTAGGGCAAGTTATGAATTCTTACTGTCACTGATTTATAATAAAACTGGAGATACAAGCCCTAATAACTGCTAAACTGCTTTACTTGCAGTTTAACCCTTGTTTGCGTACATTATACTCATCGACACATATATGCATTATTGAGCTTTTGAGGGGGGCACAATGATCTGCCTCAGGATTGTGGCCTTCTGCCAGGATCTGCATGTCAATGGAGTGTTTCCAGTGGAGCACCAGACTCCACTCCTTCCTATTATTATACACAAGTTTCCTGACTGAGAAGATATGCTTTCAATTCCAACAGTGCAACTCACAAAACTTTTGGAGATATACCATGGTTTTACCCTCATGTGACATTTTCCATAAGAAAATGGCACTTAGCCCACCGCACAGTATCCTCTGTTGATAAGAGCTACGTATTAGAAGAAACCAAATTACAACACAGAATACCAACCCACAGAATGACCCACATAGTCATGATATTATTTCTTGAACTAGTCTAAGAATATAAAAGTTAATTGGCAGGGTTAACGTACACCAAATCAGACTGAGTAGGAACTTTGAGCAGTCATCAAGTCCTGCACTAAGGCAGGACCAAGTAAACCTAGACCACCCCTGACAAGTTTGTGTCCACCCTGTTCTTAAAAGCCTCCAATGATGGGGATTCCACAACCACCCTTGAAGCCTATTCCAGAGCTTAACTACTCTTTTAGTTAGAAAGTTTTTCCTAATATCTAATTTCAATCTCCCTTGCTGCAGATTAAGCTCATTACTTCTTGTCCTGCCTTCAGTGGACATGGAGAACAATTGATCCTTGTGCTCTTTACAACAACCTTGAAGACTGTTATCAATCTTCTTTTCTCATCACTAAACATGCCCATTTTGGAGCTTTTAAAAAACCTTTCCTCATAGGTCAGGGTTTTTTTAAACCTTTTATCATTTATGTTACTCTCCTCTGGACTCTCTCCACATCTTTCCTAAAGTATAGTGCCCAGAATTGGATGCAGTACTTCATCTGAGGCCTCACTAGTGGTGAGCAGAACAGAACAACTACCTCTCTCTTCTTACATATGACACTCCAGTCAATGAACCCCAAAATATTAGCCTGTTTAGCAGCTGCATCACATTGTTGACCCATTCAATTTGTGATCCACTGTAACTCCCAGATCCCTTTCCCCAACTGGCTAGTTATCCCCATTTTATAGCTGAGCATTTGATTTTTCCTTCCTAAGTGAAGGACTTTGCACTTGTTTTTTTATTTAAATTTCATTTTGTTGAATTCAGCCCAATTCTCCAACCTCTCAAACTCATTTTGAATTCTAATCCTGTCCTCCAAAGTGCTTGCAAGCCCTCCCAGCTTGGTGTCATCTGCAATTTATGAGCACACTCTCCACTCCATTACATTTCACAGTGAACCATGATAACTACTCTGAGTATAGGGTCTTTCAACGAGTTGTGCACCAACATTATATTAATTTCATTTAAACCACATTTCCTTAGTTTGCTTATGATAACATCATATGCAACTATGTCATATTAAATACCTTCTTGAAACATACACTAAAGGAGATTAAAGCAAAAAGAAAAACACATTTTCTGATTAATTTTGGCTGGATCCTTGTAAGTAAATTTTAGGCAAAAATTATCATGTAAAATTATGTTGTAGTATGCTACTACTTCAGTTTAAAAGGAGGATTTAGAGGAGAAGAACCTATAAATGTCAACATATTTAATCAAAGTTTTCTAGACATTATAGGAAAACATGTAAGCTCTATCCTATATTTATAGCTACCCAATTATACCTCAATCTTTGCTTCCTAAAGTCATTTACATTTACTGAAATTTACTAAGTAGTGCTCCTCTTCATAGAATCTATGTACCATGTTATTTGCACAGTTATTTCTGACTCAAATTCAGAACTAAAAAGTTTCCTGTGGAAAGCTTCCTCAGAGTATCATGAAAATATCCCTTAAACAAATCTCCAGCAAAAGCTGCCCACTTGAATGAATGCTGCAGAAAGAGTAGTTCATCTGCTGCTATAAAGGACCACAAGAAAAAGTTACAGCAAGATTTAATTTAGTACTCAAAGCTGATGGAATAATTTTTTTGTTATTATTCCTTTTTCACTGATATTGCTCTCACCTAGCTCCATCTATATGTCCACCATTGTTTCTGAGGCAAGAAAAAACCCTAACTCTGGCATATATTGTCCCCTTTGTTTCTTCCTTCAGGAAACTAAGACCCACCAGATTTCTTC
This sequence comes from Chelonoidis abingdonii, assembly GCF_003597395.2. Lineage (NCBI taxonomy): Eukaryota > Metazoa > Chordata > Testudines > Testudinidae > Chelonoidis > Chelonoidis abingdonii. The sequence continues at coordinate 219,763,210 of NC_133769.1, read as the reverse complement.
TGGGAATCTTCAGAAATGCCTCACCTAGATCTTGACAAGAAAATGGCATGACTGGGATTTGGTATAGGATCCAAAGCAGAACAAACAGAACAAAGGACAGCTGCTCTCTTCAGTGGCCTCTTCTGCCAACTCAATGGATAACCAATTGGAAATACTGTCAGGAGTTAACACTGCTTGAAGTCTTGCCTTGGGGCAGGGAATCAGAACTGTGTAGTTTCTCAGGACAGGTCACAAAACGTACATAATATTTTGATCCATAAGAGAGAATCTCCCATATGCATTTAGAGTTTCTCTTTCAGTGATGAACACAAAATTCAAGTTAACCTGCACTATAACAGCTGCTTAGAAAATTAAGGTACTTATGAAAACTACCTTTTTTCTTGTGTTGCACTCCACAGCTATTGTACAAGAAGCAAAAATCTGAAGTTTTGCCAAAATCTCTTAACCTTTCAGACCCTACCTCCAGTGAAGTGGCATTCATATTGTTTTGATGACATTTTATCCGTTGTGCTTTTCAATTCAAAATTATGAGTTAGACAGTGTTGGCATACACACAATAATGATGATGAGAGAGACGTCAGACATTTTACAGAAGTTACTACCAAAGGGCCAAATTGAGATGTTTTTACCCAGCAGTTCATCCTGACTAAATGAAAACTATGTGACAGCTCTAAGTTCTGGCCCAAAATGCACTGTCCTTACCCAAATAATGAATTATATTTACTTTATAAAATGATGTTATTTGTAGGCTTTTCTGTGATAGTTATGAACCCTTTACAAATATTAATGAAGTAAGTGTAATAGCATCCCTGGGAAGTATGAAAGTATTACTATTCCCATTTTGTAATGTGGAACTGAAGCACAGAGAGATTAAGTGACTTGCCCAAGGTCAAACCGGAAATCTCTGGCAAAATCAGGGACAGAACTCACATCTCCTGAGTCACCGACCAATACTTTAACAACCCTTCCTCTCGATATAAAAATATATAAACACATGCTTTGGGAACTGGGAAGTGACTTGTTTCTGTGCTTAAACTACAGCTGCTTTTTCTGTTTTATTCTTTCTCTTATCCCCTAGGCCACCAGACATTTTGACAAAATGAAATCAACCAGAAAGTGTCTCGGATCACTCTGCAATATCCCTCCCTAGTTTTAATAATTGAGTTATGCAAATTGAAATTAACTTTATTTTACATTTTAACCCATGTATAATCATGCTTTGAACCCTCCATTTTAGTTCCACTGTAATTTACAAATGTTTCTTTCCCAGCATCTGTCCCTCAAGCTTTTGAATTAATTATATACTTTTTTTTGTTCTTTCCTCAAACTCCCAGACTGAAAACAAAGAGCACAGTGAACATGATACAAACCACACATTCATAGCTAAATTAAATCATCATTTGTGTGACTCCACAGATAATTACAAGGAGAAAGAAATTCTCCCTTTCTCAGAATGTATCAGTGCAGAATTAGCTGCTACTAGTAACAGAAGGAAAGCCCACCACCAATGGTTTACTACGGACCAAACTCTCTTGTTATTTTAGATTATGTGTTGTCTTAAAGTAAATGAGCCAATCAGCTCTTTGACTAGTTGTGATAACAGCTATAAATTGCTAATCTATCATGCATGGGGCTCTTCAGTTCCTTTCTACAGCTGACTGCTTTAAGCACATTTCTCACCAGAGTAACTGACAGGAACACCTCTGCATAAGTAGTATGTGAAATGATATTACTATACATGATAAATGTTATCACTTACAAAGTTCTTACAGCGTGACTCATTTCCTTCCCCCACCCCGCTTATGTTCTGTTTTCTTCAGATAGTTATTCTTGTTTGTTTTGAATGAGAATCTATCATCAAATATGTGCAAAGTTGCTGCCATTTGTCTACTCAATTCAACATGTAGAGCAATATTCCTTGCACAGAAAAATGAAGCTAATATTTCTTTGTTATTCTCCTCACCTCTACCCATATTGCTTCTTGGTTTCCCCTTAATATCATCTCCCTTTCTTCCCCTTACTTCTTATAGTACAGCAATATTATAATTCACTGAATGAATAACTAATATAGGATATAATAGATATATCCATCATCCTACTCCATTGGTGGATGAATCTCCCAATGGGATCCAGTTTGAAAATAGCTTTTGTAGGTATCTTAGTTACTTCTTTTCATGTCAAATACAAATGCTAGCCATTAAGAAATGATTTGAAGTAAAATTGGACCAAGTGGGATGAACTGATTAAAAATAAATTGGTTCACTTTTGGAATATCAGTAAGTCAGAGCCTACATTGCCTCAATTCTGCTGCATTCCCTCCTCTTGCTTCTCAGACATACTTTTACTTACTGCTTGCATACGAAAATAACTTACGCTGTCAACACTTCTGTTTATCTTTACGAAAAAAGATAACTTGAAAAAGAAAGATGAAACAATAATTGTAATGCTTCAGATGTTTGAGACATTACAACTGATTCAAATTTTACATATAAAAATTACAAACCTGATTGGATATTTTCTGTGGAAACTTTTTCGATGGAAAATGGTACCTCATGCCCTCATTCTCCTCTATGGGCCAGGTTCTTCAACCATACTATGTTTTCTGTGATGCATTGTGTCCCTAAGCACCACTGCAGTTCAGAAAGAGGGAAGATCATTGTGCATCATAGGAGATGTAGATAAACCAGAGAGCTCGGCCCATAGAAGAACCTGGGGGCATGAGGAACCCATACTACAGCTCCCATGAAGCACAGAGGCAGCATTTCTGAATTCAAACATTTTGGGGGTAAGCTTTTAATTTTTTATTTTTTTCCCTCTGAAATGTCTAAAAAGAATTTTGTTATGAAAATTATTTTTTATTGTTGTCATTGAACTTTTACACATAAAACAAATTCATTTTATGGCCATTTCTAATCATATTACCTTTTTCAGTGAGCAGCTAAATGTCTACTAGGATTTCTGAGTTCACACCACATTCAAGCACAAACCTGCCACAGGTACATAAATTTAATACTCAAAGAATTAGTGTCAAATTGTACCATGTATACAGATTGTAAGGCAGGGGGCGGCAACCTTCAGCTCAGGGCCCATCAGGGTAATCCACTGGCAGGCCGTGAGACATTTTGTTTACCCTGACCTTCTGCAGGCACGGCCCCCTGCAGTTCCCAGTGGCCATGGTTCACCATTCCCGGCTAACGGGAGCTGCAAAGGGCCGTACGTGCGGACGGTCAACATAAACAAAATGTAAATGCGGATTACCCGTTGGGCTGTGTGCCGAAGGTTGCCGACCCCTGTTCTAAGGAATAGGGAGTAAAAGAGCAAAACCAGCCTTTGTCTACAACTTCTCAGTCTGCAACACAGCCTGATGAAGTCAACTCTATCTTCTGTGTTTGTACAGTGCCTCACACAATGGGGTGCTGGTCCATAACTAGAGCTCTCAGGTGCTACTGTGATCAAATAAGAAGAAGAAGAAGAAGAATTACCAGTGTTAGAATAATTCAAGACTCACTATTTGTTTTCAGCCTTTGAAATGAGAATGATATTTCCAAGCAGGTTTTAAAAAAAGTAGACAGCTGTATCAGATCAATCTTTGTTTACTTTCTATGCTGGATCTATTTTGACAGATGCTCTTGTACTTTCAGAATTACACTGGGTCTGACTTACCATTTGCACCTATATAGTGAGCTCCTGTTTCTCATCTCTGCTGGTAAAAATATGCGCTTGTTCAGTACAGTAACAAAATAAACTGCAGAGCATAGTAATTAATTGTTCTGCAAACTGTGAAATGATTAACAACATCCTTCCATAAATTAAACCTTATTTCATTTCCACAACTGTACTTGCCAGACAAGAATATCAGCTTTGCCCACCAGGCTTTACATTATCATACTCATAACACCTATCAGTGTTTATTTACAAAGACCCTCTTCACTATGGGTCTCTCTCTGTCAGTCATCTCAGGACTACTGTAAGTGTTATGATAGGATATGGTCAGATTATTGCTTTTTGAATGCTTGGCTAACTTCACAAAAAAAGTCTACAATTATGTAAACTTCCAATCTTAAGAAAAATGTTAGCACCTGGAAAATGCATTTCTTTCATTTACAGGAACCTTTCCTTTTTTAATGATTATTTAATACTTTCAGCACTGATGACTTTACATTTTTCTTCTTTTTGGAGTATTAAAAACTTCATGTTGACAAAAGAACATAAGAAATGTTCCTTCTCTTTCAATGTCAAAGCCATGTTCTACCACCTGTTTCACCTTTAACAGCATTTTTTCCTTTATCGTTCTGGTTAATAAGGACTCTCTTTGGTAACAGCGTAAGTAGAGTACAGAGCTTTTGCAAAAGCTAGTTCTTATTCATATATCAAAATGATTTATTTTGTATGGTTGGCAGAGCTAGGATTTATCTTCAGCTAACAATTTAACCTACCCAAGACTTCCAGGACTTCTAAAAACATGAAGACTCTTTACCCCAGGTCCATATATGTAAGCAAACATTTGCAGCCATTCACATATATGGGTGAGCTAGCAGAAACTATTGTCAACAGCACTAGAATCAATCAATCACCTTCACAGATTTAAAGGGAAACACACATTTTCACTTACTGCCTATCAGAGCTTCACCAATAGACATCAGATCATGCAACTCTGGCTAAGAACAGAATGCTTTTCTGTGCTTTTACTTCTCATCTATAACACAGAAAAACACCTTGCAGGGCAAATTAAATATTACCTGGCTTCTATTTTTATACCACATATGAGTAACATACTTTTCTATGAACCTTGTATTTTTCTTTAATAAGGTTGCCAGGTGCCCGGTTTTTGACTGGAAAGTCTAGTGAAAAAGGGAACCTGACAGTGTCTGGTCAAATCTACTGATTGGACACCCATAGTCTGGTTACTGAAGGTGGGGGAGGCCATGCCAGTACCTACTCAGCTGGGGCTGCCTCCTACCTCTCTCAGGTGGCTGTAGCTCCTGGCTCCACAGGCAAGTCCCTCTGACCCAGGGGCTTCAGGGGAAAAAGGTAGGGCAGGAGTGGGGCCTCAAGGGGGGGGGCAGAGGAGGTTCCGGCACTCCTGCTGGTGTGTCCTGTTTTAAAATATTACAAAGCTGGCAATCCTATAAAACTGCTGTTCAGATATTGCATAAGCTTCAACAGCAGCTGTGATCAGATATAAGGGTCACTGTAAACACAGATGAAGGGCATCCATCTAAAGCGATGCCACCTTCAACTACTTTATGCACTCCCAGAGCTAGCTAAACTTCCAAAACAAAACAGCTTCCATATAGTTTGAGGTGAGTCTTGCTTCACTGAATTCACACTGGGGTTACAAGAACAACACTGCATAATTAAGTTCTGATGATCACTTGTATTTCTGCCAAGACCATTCTTCATGGAACTAAATAAAAAGGAGTTAGGGTTGTTTTTCTGCAGTGGAAAAGTAACAAGAGAATATTTAGTTGGTTCCTGAGCAACATTTACAAGATAAAACCACACCTAGAAAATCTAATGTTGTAAGCAAGGGGCAGAACCCAACCTACTTTCTGTTGCAACCTTTTGCCAGTATGCAAGCAGGCTACACAGTAAAGCAATAGCTGCTCCACATGCTGCTCTACCTTGCACAGGGCTTGCTCACCCAAGAGCAACCCAAGCCAACTAGAAATAGTAAAAGAATGTATATGAAATAAAGCAAGTCAGGGACAAAGGGAAGATACTGTTCATATTAGACAAACAGGATATTACATAACCATCTAGGAGTGTAACAGCTACTTCACATCACAGGCCAGGACTAACAACTGTCACACAGTTATTTCTAATAAGCTTCTGGAGTTATAGCGCATGTTAATTGCCTAGACAACTAATACATCTCCCAGATATGGAAAATGCCATGGGCACAACCAAAGTCCCCACTTAATCCATTAGATATGCCAGACCCAGAAATAGCTGTAACTGGCTGCTAAATTTCAAGCCATAGTAGACACCAGGTTGGAAATGGTGAATAGGTGGGGAGCAGTGGGTCAGATTGTCAGAGGTTATTTTTATCTATCTATATTAATATTCATAACAAACAACAGTCACACCACTATCCAGTTTTTGACAATTAAAACTGACGAGATACAAAGAACAGAGGCAGATGATTCAGGCATGAAATACCATAAACTGAAATACCATAAACTGAAATACCATAAACTACCATAAACTGCTAAACACATACAAACCCAGATCTTAGAGCCCTCCTTTCCCACAAGAAGAAAGTATATTTTCAAGGGAAGAGGGAGCTGTTCCACCTTCATAGCTGTTCCACCATCCCCGCCTTATCCCTGCCCCCTTCCTCACTTCTTGATCCTACACAAACTCCTCCGGAGTACAACAGCCAGGCACTATTGGGAGCTGGAAATGGAAAGAAGAGCCAATATTGCTTCCACTGGGCTGTAAGAAAGGTCTGCTCCCTCACATCATTCCTGTCACCCAAATAACACCTCATCTTTTGAACAGCCATCTCTCCATCAGTTGTGGGAGATAAAAAGATCTGAAAAGATGATATAAAATAAAAAAATCCACCATGACTAACAATTCCAAGCTTTCCTATTTTCTTAGGCACCAATCACTTCAGAAATAAAATGGAGACATACTAATTGTAAAAACAGGTCATTCTCTCATGTTTAAATAGTATACAATATACGACTTCTGAGACAGTCTAATCCTCTTTTCTGATTTAGGGGCAGCCATCCAAGGATAACAGCACATTTAACAGCATGAATGAGAAATAAAAAATATATTCATTACATCCAATCTAATTGCTCTAACAGATGTAGGATGTCACCAATCTGATGGATTGGCAGAAGCCCGAGATTCAGTGTCTACTTGCCCCAAAGCCCTTCCCCTACTCTAGTAAAGAATTAGACCAACTGATAACTGCATAAATTTCCTCATGACATTCCTGGGTGACCAGTGGTTGCAAGTTGAATGGCTTAGCTCAACAGGCTCTATGACAGGGACTTTTCTTTGGCTGGTTGGTAGGTTAGATTTTGTTACATATTACACTACTGTAAACTTTGTAAAATTTTTGCTTTTAAATTTGATCAAATCCTAGAAATGAAATTTGCAGACAAAAAAGAAAACAAATAACATTAAGAAAAGAACCTTTCTCAAAAGGTATTTTTTTAAATTTAATGGTCGGCCTATACAAAAAATCTTTCATATTTGTCCCAAATCTGGGCTAGTATGCAGTGTAACACCACCACAAGTAAGTGGAGTGAACATTGCCTTCTGCCTGGAGCACCCTCTCTCAAGCCTTCCAGATCCTTCTCAAATAGATATGAATACATACTGAGGGCCTCAAACACCACGGCATTACTTCACTTTCACAATACTGTAGCTCCATTAAAATATCAATAGAATTATACAGCATAGAGCACAAGTAACTCAGTTGTTAATCAGAGTCAACATTATATTTATTATACCATATAAAAGCTACACAAAAAGCACACAAGAGTTAGAAAAAGCCAGAATGAAGGGTCCTGTGCCATCTTAATTAGGCCACCTTGTGCATATGTATTTTGATACAATCTTCAATTATACGACCACATACCATTTTTCCACAGGGTCCCTGCCTTATTCAATGCACAAGATAAATGGTGTGCAGTTAATGAGCAGCTATTCAATACTTTGTTTTCTCCTTATTGTTCAATGTGTGGCCCAAGGCCTTAGTTACTTCACACTAAATACTGCTCAGAAGACAGAACTCATCATTACAGCATCTGAGTGCTTCACAAATATTAATGACTTTATTTTCACAATACCCACATGAAGTATTGTGAGCAAACTATCCCTCTGCATAGGGAAGATGGGAAGTATGGCAAGAGACGATCCTGGTTTAACCAGGAGAACTTCAATTATCTGAAAATCAAAAGAGAGTCCGACAAAAAGTGGAAAGTAGGTCAGAATACAGAGGATGAATATAAACAAATAACACACGTACGTAATTAGAAAAGCCAAGGCACAAAATGAGATTAAACTAACTCGAGACATAAAGGGTAACAAGAAAGCAATAGGAATACCAAGGACCATGTAGGCCCATTACTCAATGCGGGGGAGAAAACAATAACAGAAAATGTGGAAATGGCAGAAGTGCTAAATGACTTTTGTTTCCGTTTTCACCAAAAAGGTACCCAGAAAGATAAAGGAGCAAATAATTAAGCAATCAGTTTGCAAACACCTATAAGATAATAAGGTGATAAGTAACAGTCAGCATGGATTTGTCAAGAACAAATCACATCTATATGGCGGTTGCATAACTGATAGGAAAACCATTGCAAGAGAGTACTTGTCAGTAGTTTACAGTCAAGATGGAAGGGGATATGAGTGGGATCCCACTGGGATCAGAGCCTCTCCTGGCCTATAATACCTGCCACCCATAGTCTGGAAAAGAGAAGACAGAAGGGACATGATAACAGTTTTCAAGTACATAAAAGGTTATTACAAGGAGGAGGGAAAAAAATTGTTCTTGTTAACCTTTAAGGACGGGAAAAGATGCAATAGGCTTAAATTGCAGCAAGGGTGGTTTAGGTCAGACATTAGGAAAAACTTCCTAACTCTCCAGGTGGTTAAGCGCTGGAATAAATTGCCTAGGGAGGTGGTAGAATCTCCACCATTAGAGATTTTTAAGAGCAGGTTAAACACACACTTGTTAGGGATGGTTTAGATAATATTTGGTCCTGCCATGAGTGCAGGGGACTGGATGAGATGACTCTCAAGGTCCCTTCCTGTCCTATGATTTTGTTATTATCATAGGTGAGCGGGGGGCATTATCCCCATTTTGCAGGTGGGGAACTGAGGTATAGAGAGATAAAGGTCAAAAGGATCCACTAATTTTAGGTACCAATTTGAACCATCTGTAATCCATTTTGAGATTACTTAGCATTATATAGCACTTCATATGTTTAAAGGATAGTTCTCTGAGTTTAGTTTCAGCTATTAATGCTCAGCATTTCCATCAGTGAGACCAAGGCTATCAAGCTGGGCACCCAGAAAATGAGGAACACACAATTAGTGAAAAGTAGCTGTGAAAATTTTGATGTAAGCAACTTGCCTAGCCTCAGATAGGAACTCTGTGGCAGATGCAGAGAGTGAATCCAGTTCTCCAGGGCATCATTCAATTGCCTGAATCATGAGACAATCCTTTCTCTTCCCTCAATTCACTAAATTATTCACTACACACCTTCCAACTTTTTCAACAAATGAAGCCCAGGTCCTACAGACAAGAGTGTCCATCAATACACAGCCCCAATTCATATCCAGAACAGGTCCCTGGCATGGGGTCCTGTGGAAAAAATAATATATGATCATGTTGTTACAGACCTGGCTGAGTCCCCATAGTGGATGGTCACCAGTTTGCTGTGAATGGACCCAATCTTTGGATCCTACACCCTTCCAAGTCAGGTGGGTCTGGATGAGTCAGATACTATTTCTAACTCTGGATAGCTAACACAGATTCCTGGTCTGGGATCACTCTTTGATGTATGGGACTCCATAGTCCAGCTGTCTTAGGCCCAAAATCAGTGCTGAGCTCTCTCAAGCCTCCCCAGTTGCTTAGGCATGCTCCTCAAGAGTTCCATCCCTCCGGGGATGCTCTGGTTTACGGTTTAACTCCTCAAGAATCATGTAACATATGAGGTAAGGAACACAGGCTTTGCACAGGAGTTTCTAAAATCACAATAACTTATACTCAAGGTTTGCAGATCTTTAAGCAAGCCAACAAAAGCCTACATGCTCTCTCCCCTAAGACTAGGCTCCTTGTGGGTCCTAGGCCAGTCTGTGTGTCAAGCAGGTTGGTCTGTCCTGTACTTTGCCCCACCCGTCCCTTCTGTTATCTGCCAATGGTTGGCAGTTGACAGAGTCTGGAGCACATCCCATCCTAAATAAGGTTTCTAATCACTCTGTCATGAGACACTGATCAGCTTCAGAACCTCAAACAGGTGGTTAGCTCGTTAGCTCCCCCTGGAGCACAAACTGGGCAAAACAGTTTCCTTTGGCTCCTATCAGTACCAAAATCATTGTTCTAGAACTGGATGTCTTTGATTGGAAGACAATCACAGCTGATGACTCTTGTATTAGCTATTTGGGAAGGTGTCGGACATTGCAATAAGCTTCCTTTACTCTGTTCTTGACATCTCTAGGCAGTTATGTTTACATACTCAACATGTAGGTCCCATTCTTCAAAATGCTGGTTACGATCACAATTAAAGATCATAATTTGATACAGAAATATGCAGACATTATAATTGTGTGTGATGTATTGGTATAGACTGTATCATAATGCAAAAGCACAAGTGGGCTGAATGAAGGCCGCACAGGCAACCTTAATTATGGCATTTCCTAACTTTTGACTGCTTGACTTTGCCAGCTTAGCAATCTTCTGTTAATGTATGTTTTGTGTGTAATTTCTTTCTTTCTTTCTTTCTTTCTTTCTTTTGGGGGGGGGGTAAGAAAAAGTTTAAGAACAGAAATTCTATCTTGTGGCATCAGCAACATTGGAACCTGGTTGGAATCCATCACACACACCTCTTCCCCTCGGGCTCATGGAGCTATTGATAGTAGTCCTAGAGTGTCCTTGTCTCTGTGGACCAGAACTATAGGGGGATGGCTGGCTAATGGCTTTCACAGATATTTGCAGACAGCAGAGGAATAGTGAGACTCAGGAATCTTGGACTGCATTCCAGGTTCTAGTGAGCACAGACTCTTCTGTCATTCATCCAAGCTTGATTCCTTTTGCTCCATCCCTTCAAACCTGTCTCAGATCCAGTCCTGTCCATTCCCCACCCTGGCTCCTTATCCCAGTCCTATTCTCCTCACTTAGCCAGTCCCAGTCTCCACTCCTCAGGCTTTTTATCCCAGCCTCAGTGCCCTTGCCCAACAACGCTTAGGTTCACCCCTCTAGACTCCCTGTCCAGTCTCCTCCTCAGTCCCCATCTCCTTGCCTAGCCATTCACAGTTCCTTACACCCAGCCTCCAGCTCCTCAACCCCAGTCTCCTTGCCCAATCAGTCCCCATATTCCACCACCTGGCTCCCTATCTGAGCTCTCTCTCCCCCTCCCCACTCTGGCCTCCAGTCACCCCCCTCCCATGTTCCCTGTCCCCTCAGGCCTCCAATCTCCCTTCCCCGAATCCTTGCCAAATTTCAATGTTCTCTCTGCCCTGGCTCTATGTCCCAGTCTTTTTGCCAGGCCAGTCCCAGTTTTCTCCCTGCATGCCAGCTCCCCATCCGATCTCTCTCTCCTTACTGGTTCTCAGCCCCAGTCTCACTGACCAATGAATCCAAGTCTCTCTCCGAGCTCCTCATCCAATCTCAGCTTACCCTCAAACCTACTGGCTCTCAGTCACTCTCCTCCCCCGCTTCCTTCCCCTGCCTCCCCGTCTCAGTCTCCTTGCCCAGTCAGACCCAGTCTCTATCCCTGGCTCCCAGTCTTCTTCCCTAACCAGTCCCATTTTTCCCCATCCCACCCCCGCAGCCTCCGCTATCACCCTTCCCCTCCCCGTAGGTCCAGCTCTTGTACCTTCTGTGTTTGAATTAGGCAGCTTCCAACCCCATACTACCTAGGCCCCGTGGGGGAAGTGGAGTGTTATTGAGAGTACAGGAGAGACAGGCTCCCTGTTCTCAATTCAAATTCCATGATGTGGGCCCTGCTCAGCTTGCAGTAGCTCTCCGCTGCAGTTGGAAGGAAAGTCCTGCTCTGCCTCAAACTGGAAAATGCTTAGTGCAGATGAAATCTTTGGGGTAGTTAGCTGTGAAGCTCTATCAAACCTCTACTGAGTATGTGCAAACTCTGATTTTTCAAAGGCATATAACTTGGCCAAATGTGGGCAGATTTTATGGGGATGGCACAAGGCATATTCCTGATACATAAGCCATCCCTGTACCAGATTTCAAGTCCTTACTTCACAGCATGAGCTTTCTACAGCTTTTCAAAGAAAAGTTCACCAGAATTTTTTAACCTGGGCTAAACTATACATTTCCCTTTACCCTCATCCTCAGAAATGGTTGAACCATTTTGGTTGAAATAAATATAATAATTAATAAATAAATAATAAAAATAACCTGAGACAGACACCCAGCATGGAAAATTTCAGCCCAGACAGTTCAAGTTAGGCAAAGTTATAAACAACATATCGGGCCGTATAAGGGGAAGCGTTGGTCAACCTTATTAACACAAGCCACTACCATCCCCACCAGTCATTTTGGCTGAACATGACAATGAGTTGGTTTATACTGGCTTCGTTTTTCTTCTGTGAATTATAGATTGGTGAATAAACTGATTTTAGAGATGTCCCTGCTCTTATACACTTTTTCTATTCTATTTCATTTTAAAGATTTTGTTAACTGTACAGCCTACTAAGAACCTTCAAAAAGGATTTTTTAATAGAAAAAAGAACACTCCCGAAGTCCTGAATTAAAGCTTTCATCCACTGTTGTATCCTGCTTTATACAATTCTGATGCTCTGAAATGATTTTTTTTTCTGATTGGTTAAAGAGAGTCACTTGTCTGTAGAAGCCAATATATATTCTCTTCTTTCATCAATGACCTGAAAGTCTACCCCCCATCATATTTAAGATTTTAAAATGAAGCATATCCTTACTGGTAAAAAAAGAGAAAAGAAAACTAGGAAGAACAATTAACTAGGAATAAGCAACATGTATACCTACTATAAATACTTTTAAAAGGGCCTTTAATTCCTTTCATACGGACAGTGCTAGAGTTTATATATGCTGTCACCTGACGAGCCAAATAAAAAAAATGGATTAGTTAACCAGAAGTCTCTTGCTACCTGCCAACACTTTAAACGCACTATGTGCCTAGGCATTAATCTTCTCCTTCAGAATAAAGACAAGGAAACCTATTCTTTTTATTTGCTTTTTGTAGATAATTAAAATTTTACTATTCACACTAGCATGCTATTGATGCCTCTCTTGATCCTTAAAACATCTGGCCCACTGTTTAAAATTCATGGAGTGCAGTGGTGTCAACCCATGCTGGTAATCAGAGGACCTTCAGTTAAGTATCTACAAGGCAACCAGTGGTAAACAAGAGAAAAGACTGTACAAGTCTGCCAATGAATTCTTTCATAGTCTGATTCTCAAAAGCAATTAGAATAATTTATTTTGGCCTGGTTTTAATTAATTTTCATTAAAATTTAAATTTCAAATGATCACAAAGATATCAAACTTGAGAAGTTGGGCTTATTGTCTGTATAATAAATCACACTATAGACACAAACCACAAAGACTTACGCAAATTATTTGCCATCCTAAATTATATCTCATTGTTACCTCTGTTTGAATGCATTATCTGCTTCTTCTTCCCTCAGCACTCATAGCTAAAGATCCACCATTACCGAAATACCCTCTTTCTGCCTGGTTAGAATTTGTCAAATAATAATTGCCTGGCCCCCTCTGAGACTAGCCCTCGTTTACTTAAGAGGTTTGCTCTAATAATTGAATGCGGTGTGAATTTTAAAACAAAAGCTCACTGCAGTTACTTCAATTTAAACCTATTATCATAGTTTGTAGAGAAGAGAAATACGTGGACTTTTTAATCCCGATTCCATCATTTTCTAATAGCAATATATTTTGAGGTTATAATAGCAAGTAACATAATTCATCTAATAAAAAATGCCAAATCATTAAACAGAATAATAAAGTGGTATGAAATATGCTGAGCTATAGCTGTGGAAAGGAGATGAAGGCTTTGGTGGCTGAGATAACACAGCAGAGCTATTGCAAAAGCAGTAGTTGACATTGTAATGGACAGCTAAGAACACAAAAAAAGTGTATGAGGTTTCTCATTTTTGTGAACAGTGAACCAGCTGTGGAAAAATCACACCACTGGGCATATCATCTCTGAAAAATTAAGTAACAGGGAGTACCTGTGATGAAGAGAAACTGCAACCATACTTGCTATTGATGCATATTTGTCACAGTCTTTCACCAGTTCTCAGAGAGCTAGATAACAAGCTGTTAAGGCTTTAGTTTCCCCACTTGGTTCCTACCACTCAGATACAGTTCATTTAATGAAAAGATATACAAAACCAAAAAGAATAGGAAAAATAGTTCTCTAAACGTAGTGTTAAAACAGTATGTTCCCATGAAGGAGACTGCAGCAAGAAATGCAAAATGTACCCACACTCATATCACAATGACACAGCACAGTTTAAAGCCAACCATTCCTTCCATCAGTTATCTAGTTGGAGCTGCTGAAAATGTAGAATTTTGTGCCTGAAATATTAAGTTTTATCTAAGAAAGTCTTCTGGAGTGACTCAGCAGCACAGTTGTATGAAACCGTATGATCAGAAAGTGAGGATTGGAGATAAATAGATAAATAACATTGCTGACATACAAACCAGTTGTTGAACCAATGAGTATATAAGTGTCACTGGACTTACTTTCAGTCATCAGGTTATAGTGACAAACCCTGCAACCCTTCTCCCGTCACTGAAAGACACGGACAAACAATGGACTGACTCAATGGAACGTTATAGCTAATATCTTCAGCTGCTGTGAGAGCAGTTCAGTCAATGTCTTGATTCTAAACTCATAGGGTATGTCTATACCGCAATTTTAACACCCTTGGGTGGCCTGTGTCAGCTGACTTGGGCTTGCAGAGATCAGGCTATGTGGCAGTTTAAGGCTCAGGCTGGAGCTTTAATCTGTACACCACAATTAAACAGCCCCCTAGCTCATGCCCCACAAGCCCGAGTCAGAAGACACAGGCTGCCTGCAGGCATTTAATTGCAGTGTAGACATATCCACAGAGTCTGATGACAGCATAAAGCAAACAGAGTCCAAGCTCTAAAAGGTACTGAATACACTCACATTCCACCTTTTATTCAATAGGGGCTAAAATTAGGGCTGCCAGGTGTCCAATTTTCAAGCAGAAAGTCCTGCTGAAAAGGGGATTTGGCAGTGTCTAGTCAGATGTACTGACCAGACACCAAAAGTCCAGTTACTGTGACTGGGGGTGGGTAGGGGGGTGTAGGTGCTGGGTCGTCAACCTACCCTAGCCCCTGATTAGCCATAGAAGGGATGGGTGAGGCCTTGAGTGGCAGGGAAGGGGCAGGAGAACTACCAGCTTTCCCAAATGAGAACTCTGCACCAGGTTCAGGCCAGTGACTCTGTACCCAGAAGCCCTCAGGTGACGAATGCCTGGAAATTCCCTAGTGGAAGTGCATGTTAAGGTGTCAGAGGCTGTTTTAAAAGAGGAATACTCATTAAGCAAGGAGGGCCATTCCACTGCCAGAAGCTGGATGACCAGAGAATGGATGCAGCAAGGGCTGCTAGATCTAAGGACTCAGACCAACACCAGGGCTGGTGAGGTCAGACTGACTGCAATCAGAAGTTTGTTTTCCATTGGTCTATAACTTTCTTGTGCTTTCAAACAGCACAGTGACTGTTTAATAATTCCTATGTTTTCTTGCCTTACTGCTATAATGTCCATGAAAGGGTGCAACTAGGAAACAGGAACTCCCAGAGATTTGAGACGGGGGAGTGGATGAGGATTGTGTCTAAGTAAATCAGGGCTCAGGAAGGCTGAGGCACTGGTTTCAAGGTCCAGGTAACCAAATTGCAGGAGCAAGCTGCTCAATAAGGGTGTCAGACATGGGGTTTGCACCTGAGAGTACATTGAGAGACTGAGACCTGGAATGGTGACCAGTCACTACCCAGACCCTCTTATAAGCATGTAGGATTCAGCAGTTGGATGCAATCACAACAGATTGGTGTCTGTCCAGAGAGGGACTCTGGAGCAGGTTGTGACAGATTATATGTGCTATGTGCCCCTTATTCTATAATTCTGCAGTGAGGTACAGATTCGTTCTCTCTCCTCTTTTCTTGTGGAGCTGTGGGCAAATAATGCCATACAGGCAGCCTTCTTTAATATACCTCCATGCTTGAGTAGAGCTAGCCTTCCAAGGTATTCATTTATTCTCAAAATAGATATCATACAATTACTACCTTCTGGATTTGGGCATTTCTATCCTAATGTTGGACTGGAATTTCTTGTGCATACATATGTACACATTTGTATTCATGACTGATGGCTAAGGGTAAGATATTAGTATGACAAACTGAGGATTGTTTCTATGATTAAAATAAAACTGTCATTTGCTTAACTTATTAATTTATCAAAACTGAATATTCACATATCTAATTACATTGTTCCATTTTCAAAGCAGAACACACTGCTAACATTTGATAGTTAATCATTACTCACAACATTACCAAGACTAATATCGGTTACTGAGAGTACATGACATTACCAAATTATTACCCTAAAGCAGAACCAACCCAGAAGACTCTCCACATGAACATTTCTAATTCACTGGTGGTAATGTTGAACAGTTTCATGGTATAGTGATCTGGACCATGCTGACTACGTCCAATTGTAGCTGAAAGCATGACATGATTATACACACAAGGGGTGAATTATGGGTCAACTGGCAGCAGTGGAAAATACTTATTACAGATAATGTGTGTTATAGCCCTGGATGAGTCCCCTCTTGCAAACTCTAGCTGTCTGCATTGGACCCAAGCTGACTGGGTCTGAGCAACATTGAGAAAATGTCTCTAGTTCTGGCCTTGCAGGCACACTCCCAGGGTGTAAGCCCCCTCTCCAGCATGCATCCTTGAAATGTGGGACCCCACAGTCCAACTGCCCTCGGCCCTGAGACAAGTGCTGAACCTTCCAAATCCCTAGCAGTCTATGCACACTCCCCTCCAGAGCTCTTGAGTGGCACTTCTGGCAGAGGGTAGTAAAAAGTCAATGTCACAGCCAGTAGCTCCCATTGTCCTGCCAGGACTATACAAGGTTAATGGCCCTGTTTCTGCTTCTTACACAGTGTTTTCTACCACAAAATGGAAGTTCTAATCAACAATGTTACAAGTACAAATAACATTCATAAAATCAAATGGAATTCATACTTGGACACAGAAATATTCTCCAAATTGTAACAATATTTTCCAGCATGAGGTTTTCATGATTCTCTAATCACTTTCTATGAAGAGTAAGGACTAAAACAAAACAAAAAACCACCAGAAAACCCTTCCCTTAAATACAACGTTTCTATTAAAATAATATCATCTAAGATACTGTAGAATTTTCCTATATTTATGACTCAGGGGGCTACTCTGGGTACATGATAACGTAGGAACTGCGGAAATATTACCCAAAAGCACTAATCATTTCTCTCTGGCATTAATCTGTAAGGCTAAGCTTTTATATTTCAAGACAAAAATTCTGTCCACTTAAAATCACATCTCAACGAAAAGAATGACTATCTGAAAAAAACAAAATTCTGATTAAATGTTTCAGCTATGATTATAGATTAACGTGTTATTGCATACAATTTCATTCATTTAATTTTGCTTCCTCAAATTAGCTTTCCAAGCCCACAGACCAGCTACGAAAATTCAGTTGACTCACTGGGGAGACATCTGTTCTATTGCTGTTTTTCCTACAATTATATAGTCTGTGAACTAGTATTAGGATCTCCATGCATTGCATCTGCTGAGAAGACTTTTAGAAGCATAATTCATTTAATTACCTGCATTGGCAAATTAAAACTTCAGTAAGATTATTCTGTTAACATTTGTGGCTTAAGCAATTGATTTTGCTTGCTGTTTTTTGTTTTGTTTTGTTTTTGCATGCTTTATTTTTAACATTCTTCTCATTATTTTTCTTCCCTCTTTATTTTCACTCTTTTTAAATATTTTGTAATTGTACACCTGATAAATTATAAGATGAGTAAAACGTTATTTTTCAGGCATTATTTATGGGCCTTCCCCTCATCAACACCATGATATTTTCACTTTGTGGTTCAGCAAATAAGTATCTTTATGATTTAATATAAAAATGTGAAGGGAAAGAAAGACTCTTAATTTCAAGTGAAGATATATACTGTTTGATTTGAATTTATATTTTTGTTTTTTAAAAAATAATGCAGAAAATAATTGAACCATTTTGTTTTTCAATTTTGGAGCTACAGTGGTAAAGATTGTTCTTCCCTGAGGAGAGAAGCATACAAAATTCTTGCAGAATTTTTACTGCTTCTGCCATGATAGCATTTGAAGGAGCACTGTAAGTACTGCGTGATAGTTTTTTTGGTGTCCTGATTTTGCCATTTTGAGCATCTGTTACTGCCCTGATGTATAGAAGAGGATTTTATGGATACAGGTTGTATCACAGATTATAAAAAACTGGCCAATGTATTCCACAAACTTGCAGCTGTGCAATCATGCTCCAGAATCTCATGTTTATTTCATATGTATGTAAGCAGAGTCAGGATGAGCTCTACCTTGACATCTAGTGGTGAATTATGGGGAGTGTGGAAAGGAATTTCAAGTATTTGCATTGGCACACCCACCCCAACTAGCATAGCCCATGGCAGCCTGGGATGGTTATTTTGACAGCTCTGGGATCCCCAGTTTCTTTGTTTTGGGGCAGGAGGAATAAATGTTGTCACCCTGATTATGTGAATGAGGAACTATGAGACTGCTTTATGACAGAGATGTCTCAGCATCAATTAAGTAGCACTTGCTAGACAAGGTACATGGGTGCCAAAACTCAGTGGAATGAGAGAGGCTGGGGACTGGTGTGTGTACCTGATGGTATGGGCCCTTGGAACACCAATTGCACATCCTCCTCTCTCCACTGCTGAAGAGCAGAGATAATTTTTATTCCATTAAGAGTCCATCTAGAGGCTCTGAGCTGAATTCATGTTGGGTCAATGGTGCACTAGCACTGGGGCTCCCCTACTACGAGCTGAAATCACTAAAAGAGCTAAGCTTACTGAGCTGAGATCACTGAGTGCTGTGTTAACTAGTGGGGGAGCCTGAAGATCTATCGCTAAGCGGCTGGCAGAGCAGAGCAGTTTGCAGCATGTTGGAGCAGCCCACGGAACAGTGAGCGGAGTGGTTTGAGGGGATGGCTGGAGCGGCTCACAGGTCAGCTGGAGGAGTGGCACAGCTGGTGGAGTGGAGCTGGTCATGGTGAAGGCTGCAGCAGAACTCCACTGAGAGGCAGAGCAGTTGGCCCTCGCCCACGTAAGGTGCCCCTTAACACCCTGCCCCCTCTTTCCACCCAGTATGGGGGGGTAAAACTCTGCAGATAAACTTTTGAACTCTGGGGTGGCACTGACCAGAGACTTTTGGGTCGTTGGACTTTGGGGAGATTGGACTTAAGACCTTAAGGGGGAAAGGACATTGCCAAACGTACTTGGAGGTGGGTTTTTTTGCTTATGGGTTGTGTTACAATCCTGCTTGTGGTGTTTCTCCAACATGATGCTGCACTGTTTCCCTCCTTTATTAAAAGGATTGGCTACACTTAGAATCCGTGCTTGCAAGTGGGGAAGTATTGCCTTCTAGAGGCACCCGGGGTGGGGGGTGGTATGTAATTGTCCCAGGTCACTGGGTGGGGGCTCGAGCCGATTTTACATTGTGTTATTGAAACGGAACTCCTGGATGCTGAACCGGCCCTTGTTGCTGCCAACTCAGAGGGGCAGAAGGGTTATATGTATAAGTTTCCAGCCGGTATGGTTGTGCAGATCATCCTGAGAACATGAAGTGAACATAAACCAATGCAGCCTTCTGTTCCCAAGTTCCAGAGACACTGAAACAATAGCTCAGGGAGATGTAAACTGACCCATTCTTTGCAATCTCAGCTTTGTGGAATCCACAATTCTGATGTTACAGAATTTGTCATTTTTTCCTTAAGGTGCCATGGAATTCAGCATTTTTGCCTGGAGAGTTGCCATTTGGCTCCAGCCAAACACTTGACATTCTGTTTTCTTTCTCCCTACAGATTCCTTTAGCTCTCCAGCTTTCCCCATTAAGATGCATTAATTAGACCCTAGCACATGTGTTGTCTGGAGAACAGTGCAGCAGTTGGAGTTTGGGGAGCTGGACAAGATGCTGAAGCCAGCTATAAACTCACCTCCTTCACTGGCACATATGGGGGGGCAACGGGAAAAAGATGTTCTTAGCCAAGCTGCATGGGATCTTAGCCAAGCATCATGGGATTCAAGGCCTATGGGACCAAGTCATTCAAAAAACATAATGGGGTAAAAAGCCATATTTGAAAATAATTATGGATTAATTTTAAGTATTTAACAGTATTTTCAACAGGTATGGAGGTGTATAGAGATGGCAGGATGGAGGTCAAGGGTTGTCATAGAAAACAAAATGCAATTACACTGGAGTAAAATTCTGGGGCTTCTTGCAGAATTTGGTTCCACTAAACCATGGAGAACAGGGCCCTCACTATCAGGTCTGTCTTCAGTAAAGTTAATTAGCCAACAGCTCTAGTTAATTTGATTCTCTTTTATTGAGCCAAAACAATCTTTTTTAAAGCTGCATCAGTTCTGTGAAAGGCTCAATGGCTATGATGTAAATAATATTTTATTTACTGGTATTGTAAATATGGTTATTTGACCACAGTGCATCAGCAAAGGCCACACATGGCCCAAATATAAAACAACAAATAAAACAAACCCTACAAAACTTTGGTTATTTCGGTGGCAGCATTTAGTTTTGACATTACTGTTGCTGAGTTATGAAGACATTGCTGAAGATTTTATACTTATATATTTTACTATTTTATTGAATGCACATCTTCTATAGCTGTCATATTTGTAGTTAAATGCCTTCATTGATATTTTGGTCTTTTTATTTATCCACTGTAGAGGGGTTTTTTTTAGAAATGTATAAAAGTACTTACAACTTAAAATTTAAAAAAAAAAACAAAAACCCCAGCACTTGGTATAGGATAAAGTAAATGGGCCAGAAGCATACTGGTAGAGAATTTGCCCTGTATGGTCTGTTAAGCTGAGCTTTATTGCAAAGGTTCTAGTAATGCTATAGAAACAGTGCAGACACCTCATACCTGGTATTGCCAGGGTATCTGACTACTTCACCAACTTTTAATTAATTATCCTCACAGCTCCCCTACAAGGTAGTAGGAGGGAATTGAACCTAAGTGTGCTAACTCAAAGACTAGCACCCTAACTACAGGCAGTCCTTTGTTTCTAGGTAAACTAAGCTAAACATCTATTTGTTATTACTGAAATCTGCATGTTTGTACAATGCACAATATAAAATCTTGAGCCAATTCACGATCTCTCCAAAGTATGGACTACTTCTCTGAGTTGCTGAGTGCCCTTATCTCCCACTGAAATCAGTGGACATTGAGGGCCCTCAGCACCCCAAAGAAGTACTCAGCACCATACAGTATTAAGCTCATATTGCTTTTCCCAATCTGAATTGTTTCACCATTTCACACATGTAAGGCACACCCCGCCCCCCCCCCAGCATCTGCCTTGATAGAAACATTTACAATTTCTTCAGATCGTACAACGAATAGAAATGCAGGACTGGAAGGGACCTTGATCAGTCATCTAGTCCAGTCCCTTGCACTGAAGCAGCACCAAGTATTATCTAGGCCATCCCTGGCAGGTGTTTGTCTAACCTGGTCTTAAAAAAAACTGCCAATGACAGATTCCCCAATTTTCCTAGGTAATTTGTTCCTGTATTTAACTACCCTTTCCTAATGTTTAACCTAAAACTCCCTTGCTGCAATTTAAACCCACTGCTTCTTGTCCTGTCTTCAGTGGTTAAGAAGAATAATTTGATTACCCTCTTCTTTAGAGCAACCTTATATGTACTTTAAGACTAGTCTGAAAAAGGGAAGACTCAAAGGTCATGTTTTCTGGAGCTGTAATAATTTTTGTTGCTCTCCTCTGGACTTT
Organism: Chelonoidis abingdonii; assembly: GCF_003597395.2. Classification (NCBI taxonomy): domain Eukaryota; kingdom Metazoa; phylum Chordata; order Testudines; family Testudinidae; genus Chelonoidis; species Chelonoidis abingdonii. Next base: position 219,741,408 of record NC_133769.1, on the reverse strand, counting down.
CTCCAGTTTGTCCCCATCTTTTCTGAAACATGATGCCCAGAACTAGACACAATACTCCAGTTTAGGCCATATCAATGATGAGTAAACTTGGAGAATTACTTCTCGTCTTGTTTACAATACTCAAACTAATACATCCCAGAATTTTGATTGCTATTTTTAACAGTATTATGTTGTTGTCTCATATTTAGTCTGTGATCCACTATCATTTCCAGATCCTTTTCTGCAAGTATAGCTTCCTTGACAGTCATTTTCCATTTTGTATTTGTACAATTGATTATTCCTTCATAACTATAGTACTTTGTCCTTATCTATCCTCTTCCCAGTTGTTGACTGGTTGACTAAATGTGTTTCTAGTCTATGTGCCAGTATTTTTGTAGGAATTGTGGAACCTGAAGTGAGGAAAATCAAAAAATAAGTTTGTTCTACAGCAGTTGTTAAATAGAGGATTTTCTTTTTTTATGTAAGGGTTATACACCGGAATGGAATCATGGTGTCCATCTTGGAGAGCAATTTCTAGACATATCCCAAACATGTTTTATAGCTTTATTCAGTATTATGTTTAGGAAGGACCAGTTTTATTGTAAAGAGTTTGTGATATTTAGTAGGACGCAAACATATTTCTTCTTAAGTTAAATATTTTTAATACATGCTGTACTTTGCAATAGGCATTGCTGGTTTTTTCTTTTTTTTTCTTCAGTTTCTCCTAATTGTTTAATAATTTAAATGTATTTTATGTTTAAATTCTTGTGGCATATCTCTAATCCTTGTGTATATAGTTTTAGATAGTGTTCTAAAAAAATTCATTAGTTGCACACCGTCCTCTTATGTGGTTTCTCTGTGTGTTAGTTACTCCAGTAAGTGTTCTTTTGGGGTTCTATATATTTTGTTTCTACTATGTGGTCTGATTTTTCCTTGTCATCTTTTGTAGAATGTCTGTCTTGGCCTCCCTCTGTATAATTTTCAAGCTCATCTTGGTTCATTTCAGATAATACATTTTGTCCTCTATTTCATATTCTAGCCCTACAATTATAAATATTTTTCCCTTTTTTGTGTTTTCTTGATCATGTGCTTTTATGTTCTGTTGCACAATTTATTATTTCTAAGCTCATCTGATAGGATCATCATGTCTGGTTCCATTGTCATGGAAAGATAAATATTCCTCAGTTCTGTTTTCGATTTTTTGGCTGCATCACGGAGCAGGGACACAATGAGGTTCCACTAATTTTGGTTTGTGGTTTGTAAGTGTAAATAACACTGAAATGGGGACATGGGCAGGAAAGATGTTGCTTTTTATTTTCTGCAGTAATTATTCCTTCTCTCTTCTCTTAGGGGATCATTATGTAATTGAATCATGAATAAGTATGATGGGTTTTGAGAGCAGCATGTAAACTCCCTTCTCACTCTATTTACGTTACCATGCAGTATATTTATGACATGAGCAACAAAAAGCAAAACAAAATGAGGGTATCTGTTTTGTTTTTCTTGTTTTCTCCTTAATTCATTTAAATGAATTAGCTAGACCACAAATGCAACCAGTATACTGGGTGGGACCTAATAAAATAGCAGATCCCAAAAGCACAAAACTAAAACTACTGACAAAACCATTCGTGCTTTAAAAAAAAAAAAGATTATTCAGCGCTTGAACAAAAATAATAGAAAAAACAATACCTGGTTCACAAGAAAAGAAAGTGATCTAAAGGGAAACATGGACTGTAATTTCATTTTGAGGAAAATTTATTTAATTCCAAATCTGAACAAAGACTATTTAATTTTTTTTCTGAAAAACAAAACAGCAAAAGGAAAGCAAAGCAAACAGCCCCACCCTCCACACACACACACAATTGTTTTGCATCAACTAGAATTCTTCATTTCAGTTTTGACAATTTTACTTTAAAAAAAATACAGTGTAAACAAAAGATATTTATTTAAACATTTTTTTGATATGAAAAATCAAAAATATTGAAATGGAATGTTTCAACCTATCTCAATACTTTCCCTGTATTTTTTTTTTTAAAAAAAAGTTTGGTCAAAATTAACATGCACCTGTGGAAAGTTTTTTTTTTTTTTTCTATACATGAAACAGCATTTTCCAATACTGGAAAATTTTTGACCACTCTACTTCCTATTGAACCATGGGTGAGTCAGCAAGGGTCAGATTCTCAGTTGGTGTAAGCATAGCTCCATTGGAATGGAAATCAATAAAACTACACTGAGTTACACTAACTGAGAATCTAGCCCTTAAAATTAGTTAAATTGCTGTATTCCTCAGTTTACTCCCTCCGCCTCCCCCTCCCCCCCGGGAATATTGGCTTAATACAACATATCCAACTCTCAGGAGCGGTGAGTGTTAATTAAAGTTTATAAATCATATCTGATATCCTTGGATGTAAGACACTACAGAAATGTAACATAATATTCTTATTTTTCAGAATTATATCACTTCCTTTTAGGGCATGCTTGATTTTAGTTACACCAAATAATATTTCTTCTTTAATTCATGTGCATAAACTCACAGGATTGCTAACCATTCTGACTTGCGAGGGAGTCTCAGGATTTTAGGGAGTGACCCCTCACTCCCTCCTGCTCTTTAAAATCATCATCTCCAATTTGGAGTGTGCTTATTTCAATTCTAAGGCAATCAGAGGCCCAGTGCTCTGTCCATTACATCCAGTCTAGAACTCAGGCACAGCAGGTAAAGAGCCCCTCTTCTAACCTGTGAGGGGAGTGAGCAGGGTGGGCTCTCCTGGGCAATCAGCTTAGGAACAGCACTGATCATGCAAAAGAATATGGATATGCTCATTTATTTATGACCACTTTTACTCATGTGATGTAGCACATATTCACAGTTTCTATGGGAGTAGCCATATTTGTATCATAACAAAAACAACAATATTTTTTCACTGATGTACCACCATTCACCTCAGCGTATTAGAGCTCTTTAACAAATACTAAAAGTTAAGCCCTGAAACATCCTTGTGAGGTATTATTTATTCTCATATTATAAATGGGGGAAATGAAACATGGGCAGACTAAGGGCTTAATTTTCAGATGATCAAGCTCCCACTGGTCTGAATTGACTTCAGCTGGAGTGTGGGTGCTCAGTAAAGATAAAGCTCATCTCCACAGGAGACAGACCTCTATCAGGGATGATCCAGGACTGTGGAATGAACTCTGTCAGGAACTGTGGACCATAAAAAACCTTCTCACCGTCTGCTCCAAGTGCAAGGCTCATTTCTTTGACTTTGACTTCTCCAAGATAAATACATAGCAATAAAATATAACCATTCTACCAAAACAAGACACTTCACTACACACACACCTGCCCCTAAGGAGAGAATGAGAGAACAAACATGTGACATATGTTAGTCACATCACTGAATGTGCTACTGAAAGATGCTCAGATACTACGGAGATCAGCCTGGTATAAGAACCTATAGAATCCTCCCAAATAGAACACCTCTGAAAAATCAGGTTCTAGGTTATTTACCCAAGATCAACACATCTTAGTGCTATATAACTGCGTTTTACTCCTGTTCAAAACTAACAACTGTGCTTCTAAAAATCCTCCTTCAGATGTACTGATTGTTTTAACATTCATATTTCTTTTTCAAAATTGTTAATAGTAGGATGAAAAAATTAATCATATAAAAATGAGAAACAATTGGATGCCTTAAACAAAAAAAAATGGTCATGAAAATGTATGCTAATTGAAATAATGAACTAATTTTGTTCTGATTTGCCACCCTATAAATTATAATTGAGCCAGATATTCTGGCAACCACAAATAAAATGAAACACATTAAATACATGAAATTCACACCAATCATGACTGGTTTTTAAATGTTCTGACCTTGTAGCTAAGGGCATAAGAACTGTGAGTATATTACCATATCATAATCTCATGGAATTAATTAGGTTAAATATTTGATCACATATACTTTGCATTGCAATAAAATTAAAAAGGGACTGTCCTGAACATTCTGAACATTGCACAGTAGGTAGCTGATTTTTCAAAACAAGTAAAAATATGCAAAAATTAGAAAAGGGAAGCTACTCAGTTCAAAAAAAATAATATTAATGACTCTCTTAACCAAGATGCTTTGCTTTGGCTTTTTTTAATATCAACTGTCCATTATTTCTGCATCCATCCAAGCTCAATCTATTCTTCAATTACATTAAAAACCTTTGCTAAAAGAACATTATTATGGTTGCAAAGTCAAATGCGCACAAGTTTAAGAAATGGCAAAATTAAAGTTGTCCATGCAAGTTCAGTTCACCTCCTTTGTGTGTAGAAATGATGATATGGTCTTTAATTACATAATTACTTGCTATTTTTTAAACAGGACTTCCCAAACTGATGGATCTTAGGGGAATCCACACAAGGGTCCAGTTTTCCTGCAATTCCTCTCTTTCCCTTCAAAACCTCTAGTTCTTTGGCAGCACCTTCAGGGGTCATACTCCTGAAGAATACATCTACTTTAACTGCCCTCAGAACCTCAGGGCAGTTAGAAATGTGCAGTGGGTGCGGGGGGGGGGGGGGTTCTCACTTCCCCCAGAGCAGGTCAGGGTCCTGTTGAGGTAGGAAAAGAAGTTAGACCAAGATGTCAAAATTTAATAGGTGGCAATGCAGGTACCTCTTCCAGAGGGAATATGATTTCCTGATAAACAGGAGTTGGAAGTGGTTTTAGAAGACATCCCCTACCAAAGTTTGGAAAAGAGGGTGTTGGATCTGCTAACATTTGGTACAGCAGGGAGACAAATCCTGCCACACTTTCCTCAGCCTCCCTTAATCCTCATATGACGGGAAGAGATGGTGGGGTTCCAGCAGTCCTCCCAAATAGATGGAAACAATATGGAAAGAATGATGACCTGAATTATACAATTTATTACTGGGTATTCCCAAATATGTTATCTGAATAACACTGCTGCCTGATTAAATCACACCCATTGCATCTTGTCTTTCTTCCTGCATGCACAGGACCATGGGGAAGTTCCATAGGATCAGCAATATTTTAACCACTAAAATTATGTGCATTTCATCAGGGGAGGGAAAGATATTACAGAAAGCAATTCCCTAACACAACCACAGCGTTACAGCAATGAGTGCTCTCAGATAGGACTGTAATTCCTTTACAAGGAGAGAGCTTGCCCTATGGTCTTATTCTCCACTCAGTTACACCATTTTTACGGAAATGTAATTCCATTTATTTTTACGAAGTCTCTGACAGCAGCAAAAAAACCAATGTAAACAAGTGGAGAACATTTTGGGGCAGACTGAGAAACATTCCTCGCAACTTCCTGAGGCAATAGCGGTGCACAGGTGCATATTTTTCTCAGTCTTAGCAGATGGTTATATTGGTTAACATTTTTAAACTGTTCTTACAAGAAAAAGTGTTAAGACATGTTAAAAGAAAAATCAGAATTTAAGATTCTCTTTTATAGATCCCCAATGGTGTTTCTGTTAAGGGGCTCAGATGTGCTTCTCCCAGCTTGTCTGTATTTGGAGTGTATGGTTAACTTAGCATCCTGTCTTTTTGTTTATTTATTTTATATATTTGATAATATCCATGACACTTTATTATGCTTTCTGGGCTAAATCTGGAGACCCTTACCCAGCTTCCCCTAAAATCAATGGGAATTTGCCTGAAGTCTCCCTGAGCAATACCTCAAGATTCAACATTCTTTATTTTATACTGCATCCTTAATGCAAGCCCTTCAGAGGACTTTACAGTGGAGAAAACAGAAGTCTAAAACACATTAGTTAAAAATCAATCAAAAACCAGATTAAAGAGACAGAACTTAATCTCCTTCTTCCTCAATACCTAATAAAAGTTTATAAGAAACTTCTGTAATGAAGGCAGAAACACTTCAGGTGAAGGTGTCAAAAAAGGGTTAAATCTTAATAGCCTCAGGTACTCAGTTACTGATTATAATGTCATTAGGACTGAAATAATAAAAAAACAATCCAGTTTATGCCTCATGACTTTTATAGCTTTCTCGAACCAGAGTTTTACCAACACTTCAATTATAATTGCCTTCATTTTCTAAATAAAATTAGAGTCCACTGCTTCTTGAATGAAAGTATAATAAAACCTCAACAAAGAAAAGGGTTAAAGAATAACTGAACCTGCATTAAAAACTTGGAAAACAAATTTAATGTAGAAATAGTTTGTCTGTTTTAGCAGTTTCTACAATGTCCATCACTGTAGCATCCAGGAGTTACCAGGCAGAAGAGGCTGTGTTTTAAGATTACACACCCAAGGTTTTCTGTTTATTTGTTTTTACAGATTATGAGCCAGATTTGCAGTTGGTGAGAACTGTCATTGCTGCATTATCTTCAGTGGAGCTATGCTAGCCTACATCAGTAGAGAATCTGGATTCATATATTTTGTAAATTTCTTTCTATCCTTCCTTCTGTAAATATACTACTGGTATCTGTTGCAAACAAGTTTTCTGTTTGAAACCTGGGGCTGGATACACCACCGGTGGTCTGACAGTATAAGCATGGGGAATTGTTAGTTAAATTGGAAAAGATGGGGATGAATATGAAAATTGAAAGATGGATTAGAAATTGGTTAAAGAGGAGACTCCAACGGGTGGTACTGAAGGGTGAACTGTCAGGCTGGAAGGAGGTTACTAGTGGAGTTCCTCAAGGATCGGTTTTGGGACCAATTTTATTTAACCTTTTTTTACTGACCTTGGCACAAAGAGCGGGAATGTGCTAATAAAGTTTGCGGATGATACAAAGCTGGGGGGTATTGCTAACACAGAGAAGGACCGGGATACCATACAGGAAGATCTGGATGACCTTGTAAACTGGAGTAATAGTAATAGGATGAACTTTAATAGTGAAAAGTGTAAGGTCATGCACTTAGGGATTAATAATAAGAATTTT